>NC_031986.2:40195821-40495821 GCF_001858045.2 Oreochromis niloticus
AAGTGGATCAGGTGAATAGCTATTGAGATATATGAAGAACATAATGGCAGAAAAACATACAGAGATTTCTTGATTTATTAATGCTATTATAAAGTCTTCCAACCGAAGCTGACTAATCGCAACTGAAAGTCAGTATGATCGCTCCTGCTGTGTGGTAATATCAGCCGGAAAGATTCAGCCAGATCTCAGCATGTCAGAGATGTGCCCTGTTCCCTACCATGCCTGTCACAGATACTGTAGATAAGACAGACAGCTAGATGGTTACAGACAGACGGACAAAAATACAGAGACATCCTGAAAGAACGATACAGAGCCAAGCTGTCGCATTTTTCCTTTTGGTTCCAAAGACCTTGGTCCAACCTCAGCCTTTCATGGATGATGACTTGCTCAATCCATCTGTCGTTCCATCTTAATCTCACCTTCTACCTTTTTCTGTCTATCTATATTTGGATAAAATTAGCTGCCAATCTACGTCTGCCACCATCTGTACCCGTGGCTCAAAGAAGTCTTTTTTTGTGTGTGTTTTTCTCACAAGTTATATCTTGCTTCATTTATTTGCTTTTCTCAAATTGTCGCAACACTCTTTCCTCACCATGCTGCATTATTAAGGAGGCACATTAATCACTCGGGCTGCCTGTCACTCCATCGCCACACACTTCTGTTGTTCCCGCAGCACACATGCACACACATTCACGCACACATTAATGCTGGTTTCACAGGGGGAGTTAGTCCCATCAGTGTCTGTGTATAAGTCCCTTAGAGTGAAAAATGAGGCTACCCTTCGAGTGACAAAGGGCTGTTTTCCTTCCAGGAGGATATTACCAAGGTTTTAGCAAGCAACCTGTCACGCTGTGTCATACATAAATGGCTTTAGCGCTTCACATTTTCTGCACAAAAGGGGACTGCTCTGTGTTTGCACCTGTCTTGAAGCATGTGTTATCCTTGGGTGGGTTTCTTTTGTTGCTGGCGAGCTACAGCATGAAACACCTAAATAAAAACAATGGCTGAGTGGGTGGCTATATTCCAGCTTATAAAACCTGTATGAGGTAAAACAGCAGGACCCTATGGCTGTTCAGTCAAAAAAAAGAATGAAAGAAAAAAGGAACATACTGTGTGCTGGAAGAGAACAAGTTATACAGCTGACAATTTAGATGACTCATTGATAACTCCTCAATTACCATCCGAATTGAGAGAGGAAGAAAAAGGGGCCGGTAGCTCAAATAAAAGCAAAAGGAAGTGAGGTAAACAAAGTGTGAAAAGGCACAGAGAAACAAAAACGGTACAGAGAAAGCCAAGGCTTATTTCAGCCCAACTCAAATGCCAAGCCTGAGTGGATGAGAGGGGAACTTGAATCTTAAGCAGTCATAAATTTCCCCTGATGCTTTGCTATGCCTGCACTCTCTGTATATGCTTGGAAGGGAACAGAAGCTCATAGACCAGGGTGAGGGAATATGGCAAGACTCCCAAAATGCAAAAGTTGCCATGAGATTAAGAAACCACCATATGGGTTTAGACACACAGGTTAACTCAGAGACAGGTTTATTCCATCTCTCTCTCTCTCACACACACACACACACATGCATGTATGCATGCCAACATCGCAAATACAGGCAATAACATTTTCCTTACAACCTGAGAGTCTGAAGAAGGCACTGTTTATGAGGGAGGAGAACTGATCTGCATTAAAATGAAGTCTGGAATATTATGAACATTGAATATGTAATGTTTAAAATACCTATGGGAATGCGGATATACCTGTGTGCTAAGAGTGTGAACGAAGTGTGGATGACATGAACAGATGCTTGCTCGCACGCACTCGGATGCAGACATGCACTTGATATAAACTCATTAGTGCATACACCTGTGCATACATCTCAACTCAGGACACACTTGAATGCTTTTTGTAGATAATTTGTACCTTTTTTTGAAAAGAGTTTCATGCTTTTGTTTTTATTATTGTTCGCTTTTCTTTTGATATTGCAAGTGAGGCATTTTATTTTACAAAGAACTCTGTAATTATTATATTTAAAGGTCCCACACGAATGCAGATTATTTTTTAATAGGCTCTGTAGGACATGAATGAGGAGCTGCTCATACTCACATGAAAAGGTGCAGTTAATCAGGAGTTGGGACAAGAGGGACAGAGGGATAAAAGCCATGAAGGAAGAGGGAATAAAAAGCAAGGATGAGACTGCGCTTCCCCCACCATTGTGTGCCTCAGAGCTGAAAAGTGCTGTCAATTACTGTGTTTTACTGCACAAAACTGCATGCACACACTTATCCAAACCCAGACAGGTGTTTTTATCAAGTCCATTTGTCTGTCTGAATGTTTGCATTTAGATGCTTTTCTGCTGCGATTCCTCAAATTTTTCAATAAACACGATGGTCTGAGTGGCAAAGGACAGGTTTAAAAAAAAAAGAGAAAGAGCTTCTATGCTATAGAAAGCAGGGCTGACACTGCTGAGCACCCTGATGGTGCCGAGTGGGAATAGGCTTCAGGGCTGCCCAGAACTATACAGAAAGCCATTACTTACAGCTGAAAGCCACCCTGGTCTCCCTTATTCATACAGCGCACCCACACACAAGCCACCACAACCTGAGCTCCTGTTAAAGAGTCAGCTGGAAGTGGAATATCTCCCATTACTTTCTCTAAAACATATTACCTTGCTCTCTGTGGCCAGAGAAGGCGAGCTCATCCTACATGTGAATAAAAAGGGCAAGAGTGAACGATAGAAAGAGAAAAGTAACGAACAGAGAGGGGGAGGAACAGAGTGAGAGATTCTCCTGAAAAATGAGGTGACAGAAAGCTTTTTATGTGCGGGAAGGGTGGCCAGGCAATTTTCAAATGTCTGAGGCTTCTCATTGGCCAGCCTGCAAAGCCACTTTATACGGTGGCAAATGTTAAACTTGTTCTGGTGACATCAAGGTCCCCTTGGCTGCCTGCTTGTCTTCGCCTGGAATAGTAAATGTAGCTTGAGGCAGGGTACAGGAAAGAAATAGTTTCAACACCTTATACACAAGAGGCAAAGTTGCATCTAACGTCAGGGCTCGTGTAGACAAAACTCTGTTTTGGTTTTTGTGTGGATATGTTGATGTAAAATCACCTAAAATAGAGAAAGTTGGTGTTGGAGACAACTAATATTTGTGACTGAAGGTTTTCCCTCGGAAAACTGAAATGTGGGATTTTCTCAGAAAAAAACTATTATTTAAATTCTAAATATATATATAAAAACCATCATCCTCTCAATATGCCCACTAAACACAGGCTCGAACATATTTTGTATACCACTGTACATGGCGGTGCTGAAAGGATGTTATCAGTTTATTACAGCAGGTCTTGGAGAAGGACATACTTCTCTGGGAAAGCTGCCAGCTCCTCTTTTTACCTCTCTCACTCTCTTATTCTCTCTTTTCTACATTGTTTCTTCTCTGTCATCCAACTCCAGCTCGTGTGTCTTTGTGTTTCCTCTCTCTCAATTTGTCCCTTTTTTGGTCTGTTTTCAGGATCCAGGGACGAATGGGATACAGTAAATCCAGGATGTTGGCTGCAGGTTGTAAAGACTCCTCAGTTAATCAATGTCAGCGGAGCAGCGGCAGTAAATCATGCTGAGGCAAAGGCCAAGGAGCTGGTCAGTAAACCAGCACTATCAACTGTGCACCAGATTCCCCCATTAGAATAAATAGAGCAGCAGTCTATAGATTAGCACGATCATACAGTATGTGTAGTAGCATGAGTTGACTCGAGTTTTGCTTTTCAACCACCACACCACAGGCATGATGGGTTACAGAAAAGGATGGCTGGTGTATTCTCCTCTATTTTTAGTATTGTGACATGATGTGATGCTAAAAAATCTGCAAAAGTATCCAATGCATATGAAGAGTTGTGGAGCAAATTTAGCTGCACTGAGAACAAATTAGATCATTTTAGATGTCATTTTCTCATCTGATCAATATTCATATCAATACTCTGATAATTATTCCTGTGATACACATTTATTAAAGTTTAGGATTTTAATGAACTAAACCCAGTACTGCCATCACAGTTGTTTCAGTTGTCTATGATGGATGAGTTTGAATACTCCATCCTTCCTCCCTTGGTGATACACATGCTCCTTCTCCTTCCTTCATTCCTCCACCTCCCTCATCATGCAAGTCAGCCACACAGAGAGAGCAGACTAATTAACAGAGGGATGAGAGCTGCCTGTCGTTTAGGGACTTATCTAATTGTCCCTTGTATTTTCAAAAGGAAGCTGAGAAGCCATCCTGGGAGGGTTGACCAAAATAAGAGAAATATTTATATAGAAACACCCCAGTATGACACAAAATCGGTGTACGTGTGTGTGTGTGTGTACATGAGATCCACATAATCCACTTTTGTATTTTTCATTAAACCATATCACAATTAACACACTGAGAAGACTATGCATAGGTGGTCTCTCTCTCTCTCTCTCTCTCACACACACACACACACCTACACACACACACACACACACACACACACACACACAGAAGCATGCACAAGCCCTGTGGCAGGGGTAAATTGCTGGTTTGATGGGCAATTAAATCAGTCTACATCTCATCACGATCGCTGCAACTGCCAGACACAGACATCCATCTGAAACACACATACACAAACTTAACTGTGAAGTCACCAGGATGCAGACAGACAGATGGTGTGTTTGTATCATGTTCACAGGGGTTGCATGTTTGTGTGTATGGCTCAGCTAACACCGCAGCCCCCTGAGCGGGAACTGGACTGGACTGTGACCTTTGGTGTCACAGTTTCTGGCTGACTGACGGTCAAAACGCATAGAAGTTAGAGAGAAGAGAGAGAGAGACGCATCACTGAAAGAACTGAATCTATGGGATAACAGCAATAGCAATTATTATAATTAGATTTTTTGGGGATAAGCTAGTCAGACTTTTTAAGAGCTTTTTCTTTTTTAAAAGATCCTACACAAGCAAAAATAAATGTTTTTTTAATTCACAATAATATTTTGTAGTAAGTTAAAGATCATCTCTCATTTAAATAATTGAAAATTGCTCTGCTATTAGAAAGAAGGTACACGTAATTAACTGAAAATGAGCTGCTGTGCACCCACTTTTAGACAGATTTATATAACAAAACAGTGTAAGTAACAATAATGTAAGTATCTGACATTTGTTTTTTCTCCAGCTTGTTTAATAACTAATCTCTTCTCTGTGTCCTACGTCTTGTTACTTTTGTCTCTTTGCTCTATGTTCCTTCTGTTCCAGAGTCTGTCGTGTTTCCACGTCTCTGTCTAGTCTGCGTCTTTGTGAATGACTTGTGCTTCCTGTTTTACTTTGACAGTCTGTGTCCTATGTCAGTGTATTCTGCTTTGTTTCCTTTGTCTCGTTATGTCAGATTAGCCCCAGCTGTGCTTTCCTCCTGTTTTCCATTCCCTCGTTACTCACCGGTATATTTTAGCCCCGTGTTTTTGTCGTGTTGTACTCTCAGTATGCTGTATTTTCCCCCTCTGTGTTCCTAGTTAATTCCTAGTTCTCAGTTCCTGGTTTATTTTCTAGTGTTTGAGTTTCTTAATTCCAGTTCCTAGTTTAGTTTTGTACTTGACATGACGTTTTTCCAGCAATAAAGCTGCCGTTTTGAGTTTATTCCTTCGTCTTGACTCCTGCATTTAGGTCCACATCCTGCCTGCCACACAGCGTAACCTTGACACTGGCGTACAGTGGGCTCTGAGCTGGATATCTATAGCTTTAGCCATTTCTCCTCCTTAAGCTTTTTAAAATGTGATTTAAGTGTCTGATTAGGTTTCTTGTTAAGAATGTTTTCATGGCTACCTTTGTGTCTTCGCCGACAGTGAAAAGCTTCCACACTAATGACCTGTTACCACGTAGCTGTGATTGCATATGCAACTATTTGCTTGGTTTGCACATGGATAAAAGGGATGATGCAGACTTGCCAGTCATGGTTAAGAACACTGAAAATTGGCCAATTCTGGTCCCCACCCAGGTGAATAGTGCAACTCTACTTTTAGAGCCTGAGCGTTAGCATCATTCTTTGTTAATTCAGAAGATAACATTATTTGGTCTGACAGTGTAGCCGACATACAAGGGTTTTGTAAATTATTAAAATATAAATATTCTTCCTGAGGTGGACACTGAGTGTTTGTGACAGAAAATTTGAATTTAAGCCATACCTTTTGATGTTATGGCATCACTAGAGAAAGTCGGCACTGCGAAAGTATGCCACATGAGAAATGGAAAACAGAAAGTATCATGGCAGGACTGACGACAAACTGAAACTATTAAAACACTACATTCAGGCAAAAACAAGGACGTGAAGCTAATGAGCTGCAAAACATAAAAAAGATTGTGTGTTTAAGAATACACCCACCATTTGTGAATCATTAATGAGTAATGTCTGTGACTGCTGAATGAAACAGCATACCGATGATCTAATTTAATCTTTTCGTGGTGCTTCTTAAAATAAATTGCAATAAAGTGGGTTTTGTTCATCATCAGTTTTAAGAGTTTGCAGTAAAATCTGCACTAAAAATACATCCACATTCTACAACTCTGTTCTAAAAGCTATAGCCTCTAGAAGAAAATTCTTACTTTTTTAGACAAATAATAAATGAGTACAGTTAATAAGAGCAGTGAGATGTGACTGAAAATGTTCAGGACTAGAAATGTGAAGTTGTGTTAATCTCAGTCTAAAATTGAAGTGCGACTGAAAGAAACAGAGCTGATTAAACAAGTACGAAGTCTTCTATATTTCAGTTGCCTATAAGAGTGACAATGAGACTGCTGATAAGATTCTGACAATGAATCAGCTCTGACAAATTGTACCAGATAGAGGATATATAGGAAATAACATGGAACGAAACTGAGAAAAAAAAAACTGAGAGACCAAGACAAGATGAAAAGTACAGTGAATAAATTGAGCAGAAATTGGAATTGGAGCATACTCCGGCCATGAAGGGAACCTGATTTTGACAGGGTAGACAGAGAGTGTAAGAAAAGAAACAGCATGAAGGAGAAAGACACTGAGCTGTGATAACTGTGTGAGGCGGAAGAATCGAAGTGTGAGAATAGAAAGGGGGGAAAAAATCAAATACTCAAAGCACTAAGAAAGGAAATACTGTGTGGGGGGTGGGGTGTAAAAGAAAGCAGGCACATAATAGTAGGAGTAGCTTCACTGCGCTTAAATGCATTAAAAAGTCACATGCAGAAGGGTTAATGAGTTGTAAACATGTACAGATGTTTCCAGTCTTTCTTTAAGCATGGCAAAGGAGTAAAAGTGCTGTTAACGTGTAAACAAGCAGGGTGAGGAAGGTGTAAGGCACTGGTGGGAGTGAAGCCATGGAAGATAAAGAGAAGAATGGAAAGTTTGGGCAACTCTGTAAAAAAGTAGATAACAGAAGCGACTGAGGATGGAAAAGAGTGATGGAGAGCAAGAGGCGATGGCAGGGGTTTCATGGTGCAGTCTGGCTTATTTCAGGCTTTATTGCAAAGTGCCACAGTGTGGTCTCAGTCCAAGCACGAGTTCTCGGTTAGAGATGGAGATGGACCAGGATCCCCTAGGTATATCGATTCTCAGGCACACTCATTTGGGAGAATCAAAATTGATGAGACCTGCCTAAGGCAGAGGTTTATTTACCTATTTATCTGGTGTCTGCTCTAGCCCTGCTCCTGGCTGTCTTGGAATAAAGTGGCTACCTGCTGGGGCTACCAGCAGCCCTCCACGTCCAGGCATGACAACCAATTTCAGAACATGTGAGTGGATGTGAAAGAGCGGGACACTGAGCATGCAGCAGAACACAGATTTAACCCATGAGCTGCATAAAGCAGAACCAGGTAGGCAACACAAATTGACATTTCTCAGAGGTGCATACTTCAATTTAAGGTTCACTTGATTGTTAGTTTTAGGCTATTTTTCTAATGTTGTTAGGCTCAATTAACCTGCATACAGACAGGTCGATGTTAACATGAGCAACATGCTTCACTCCCTGCTGCAAAGTTGATATGCTTTAAATTACACCCTGTCGTCATCTAAGTTCTTTCTCAACAATGAAGATATCTGGAGATTTCCTGTCCATTTGACTTTTCTCAAAGAAATAGTTCTAAATTTATAAAAAAAAAAAAAAAAAAGTTCTAAATTTATACTACAAAGACCTCCAAAGCTTTAATTTTGTTAGCTTGTTACTTAATCTGTGGGGCTGCTGGTGCTGTTCCTCAGTCTTTGTGTAAAAAAGACACAGTGTCTTAATTAGTGACCTTTAGAGGTGTTAGTAGATGGATATTTGATGTTGTTAAACAGACCCCATGCTAGTGTTTCACCCCAATTACAGAGGCTAAGCTAATCCAAGCTAACCAGCTCCAGGCAGACAAACTATTGCCTTTATTTGCTAATTTGAAAAGCAAAAAGAAGCACAGTCCCCATTTCAAAGTAAACAAGCGTTTAAAAGCATCTTATATAAAGGATTTCTCTGTGAGGTTCTTCATATCTCACAAGCAGACAGCGTTTCCCCTGTCCCTGTTTCTCTCTCAGCCCTCCAATTTCTCCCCTCCCCTCGTCGCCGCCCCAATCTTGTAAGCTACACAGACTGCCTGATAATTGGATTTCATCAGACAGTTCAAACGAAGGCATAAAATAATTAGCAGCAAAAGCCAGAATTAATCTCAGGCGTGGCGATCATCTTTCTGGTCAGGCAGGTCTCTCTGGGAGGGCGACAGGAAAACATATGATATCATTCTTACGCAGTTTGAGGAGTACCGTGCACCTGCACAGGCACGTAGCTCTGATGTGACAAATTGTCGCTAGCCATTCTCATGCTCGGGTGAGTCAATCTGTACGAATACTGTATGCCTGTGACTGTGCATGTGCGTTCGTCTTCAGTCATGTGCATTGAATTTCTGTTTGCTTTCTGATCTGGAGAGAAGCCTTTTGAATGTGAACCAGTCGCAGCAGAGCATCGATACAACCCCTTCCCCCATCCCTTGAGAAAGGAACAAAGAGGCCAGACTACATCAGGACAGGCTTTGATCAGTTCAGTTCTATCACGTTTCTATCAGTAATTGACAGACTTTGGATTCCAAAAGCTTCCCGTGCAACCTGCAAAATTTAAGCATGGAAATACTTTATGCCCTCCAATATATAAAAGTGCCATTGTATTTCTCTTACACAACAGGTGGTTGTTATGTTATGTCCTGTGCCATAACTTTAAAGAATATGTATTTTTTTTAAAGTGTACCATGCTGTCATTTGTGTTGCTTTTTCATTTTGCATGCAACGCATGAAGAGTTTCAGGCTAGGTAAAAGGCTGTGCTGCAGCACTAAACACTCCTTTTCCAATTTCCCAAAAGGCCTTATCACCTGAGTTAGTGTAATGAAACTGATTAGTACCTGCAGCCTAACACTTGACCGGGAAAATTAGAGCCAGCCATGAAGTGCTTATTCATCTCCGCTGAATACACCTTCAGAAAAAAGTCACGAAAAAAAAAAGCTAAGGCGCTCCAGCCTGAATCTAAAGTAATAAAGTGATTTTGCTTCGACTGCTTCTTTATTGGAGACAAATTAACCTGCTTTACAGGAGAGAACACTGTTAGCAACCTGTAAATTTGATCACATTTATTATATTTTTCCCTGTACATGAGAAGAAGAAGTGGAGTAGGGGGACTTTAAAGGTTTTACTCTGTGAGCTGACTAAATGAGAGCATCACAGAAGCAAAGCCATTCCATCAGAAAGATGCTTCTTGCTGATGAGTCAACAGCGCCTGTGTTCTCCCCAGTAATATTCATTCCAAGCACACAGGCCCCAAACGAGAAATGCACAGCCTCTGATTTTTTTTAATTTATTACAATACCAGCCAAACAAATAGAGAATAAACCAAGCTGTACTAATTTTCCATTACAGTCACTCATTTTTGTTCAGCTTTCTGACAAGCTGCCACTTTTGTTGAATTGTAACCTGTTCTTGTAATCTTTTTGATAAAAGCTTAATGGTTCTTATTGTTGTCCCACAGCTTTGGTGCTGGAATGGAGAGCTATTAGCCTGTCATTTATCAAGCCCTCAGTGTCATGTGTAATGGCTAAGTGTTTTGAACCAACTAGCACATGGCAGCATGAATCTTTCTGAAGGCTGGTGATTATTAATGACAGTGGCAGCGCAGAGCAGCCACCTTCAATCACACTGCAGGTAAATCCCAGCGCCTCGACAAAGAGGATGGCAGGGAAGAACCCTTTAATTCCTTTTTTCCAGGAATTAATCAGCCCCGTTTTTAATTTCTCACCTCACCGACATTCCTGTGGGACACACTAAATAAGAGATGAGACGCAACGCACACAAACATATACGCACACGCGCGTGCACGCAACATCGAACAGATGACAAATGAGGACGCAAAAGCTCATTTGAATATCAGAGAAAAAGAGTGCCGGTGTGGCAAACGTAACCTCCTCCAGCCTGTGCTGTAATTACTCAGCACTGGAACCCAAGAAGAAATGCTGGATTTACAGAGCAGGCACTGCTGACAATGAAAGCAGGTGAAGGAGCTCTAGGAGCATTTTGAAAGCGAGGGAGGAATAAGAAAGAGATGAAGAAAGGTCAAGACAACTTGGGAAGTAGAGGAAAAGACTGTAAGAGTGAGAAATTATTTAAAAGTTGAGGTAAAAAGAAACTTTTTTTTTTCTTCACCTGGCCAGCTTTGCTTGGACCATCTGTTACACGAGATCCTACTTGTACAGAACAGAAAGGGATGGAAAGCCTTTTTCTGGATGACACCCCACTCACTGGGTGCTTAATTCCCAGTGCTCTTTCTCTATCTGTATTTCTTTACCCAAATGCTTTACGTAACAAGTCAAAAAAAAAATAGTCTCAATTTGTGGGAAATTATTGCTTTTGTTTCTTACAATTTAATGAGAACATCCATACCATTTTGGTCTCCATGAGCTTAAGAAACAAAGTGTGGTTATTTTGGTTGAAACATCTCCGTTTAGATGTGCTTACAACAAAACACTTAATTAGAGTTCAGTGGATTTTATGTGAGAATTTCAGTCTTTGCCACCTTTTGTACAGTGTAACCAAAATGACCAAGTTAAAATTACAGGAAATGTTATGTGGCCTCTATTGTGGCTTTATGTAACATGGCCAGTTTCTATACTGGGAATTTTTATAACTATCTGGGAAGCAGATTTTACAGAGATTAAGTATTTTTTTTACTCGAGGAGCTGAATTTAAATCAAGATTCCAATCAGGAAAGTCTCATTTTATAATTGCGCTTTTTCAGAAGCCTAAAATTATATGTATTTTTTGTTATTCTAAAAATCTTTCTACAGATTAACAGCCATCTTTTTTTTTTTCAACTTTTTGCCATTTGTTCTCTTTGCCTAGATTTTCTTTTGTACACATTTCTGTCTCTCCTCTAACTTTTTTTCTCTCTCTCTTGCTTTCCAATTTTCTGCTCTGTTCCTCCCTCTCCGTGGGATCACTGATGAGTGTCTTGGCAGAAGCAGAACCAGTGAAGGTGTCACTCCAGGGGCCTGTCAGAATTTACCTCAGTGGCCACAGACCCAAACACACATACACACACACAGACATACACACAGAGACATACACACATACAGTAACCACCTATGAACTGCCACTGAACTTTAAACTGCCACCAAAATAAGCTGCAAAACAAATCAATACAGTTTTCTTGTAGTAATATCACTCAATTTACATTTGCATTCATTTTTAGCTCATATACTTCCCTTTATTTTTAAAACGATCCAGTCACCAGCTTTCTCCTGTCCCTCCATCCCACTGTTTCAGTTCCCCCTATCATTTCTCTTTGTGACTCTCTCAGAGACCCTGCAGGTGTCAGCTATCGGTTCCAGCTCAACACTTAATGACTAAATTGGAGCAATTAATTACCCTGATCGGTGATGTTAACCTCCACCTCTTCCACCTGGACTCTTGGCAGTGAAAACAAAGTACCTGATTCATACTGTAGCCTTGATATTCATCCTCAACAGTGGTTATCAAAGCACTGTATTTCCAGACTGAATGAGAAATGCTTTGATTCGAGCACGTAGCAAGAGAGTATTGAATTCACTGACATACAGACTAAACAACAATATATCATTGCATGACTTCACCAAACTGGATCAACCTTGAATTTTGCAGGCTACAATAACTTCTACTCTCCTCTCCTCTTTGCCTGACCTCTCTCCTGGCTCATTTCCTTTCATCTCTCATGCACCTGCAGCACTTTGTCAGGCTGCTTTGGATAATTACACATCTCATCACGACCACACACAGCCACAGGCTCTCAGCTGTCCTCCTGCATTACCACTGTAGTGGGACTTCATAGGCATGATCTGCAATTCCGAGGTGGAGTCATGCATCAAATAATAGTTCCCTCTGCACCAACTGAGGCAAATTACGGACATGGTTGGTTATTACCTTCAGGATAAACAACCCACATTTCATATTTCACAAGCAATGATGGGTAAATATTGGGATAAGATTTGTGAATGTGTGTTTATCAATGCGGCCAGCTCTTTCACTCTCTCTGGACTCGTACCTGGTAACTTGCCGTCATCCATGAAGCCCTGATGGATGCTGTCCTGTCAGTGCAGCCAACTGTTCAAGCAGTGGATGCCTCTCAACCTCCCCACCCCTGCCCATTACCTGTCTTCCTCAGGATACAGCACTGGCAGCTTAGGGACACATTTGATTTTAATAGCTGCTCCACATCTTCAATTATTCTATAATTATTCTCTAACACGATTTTTTTTCAATAACTGAAAATGAAATGTATGTATTTTCCATTGGCCTGTATTGATTTGTATTGCCCAGTTTTTGGATTCTCAGCTAGAGAGGTGTCTGCCTTGCCTTGATTATAATAAAACTAAGTCCCTTTGCTTTGTATTGCTCAAATGACCCCAAAATTAAAAGCTCAGCAACATTGTCTTCTGTCTTTGTGCAGAAGTTTAGCATTGTCACGCTTGTGTTAGCATGAGCTTCTTTTCACACTTTCTACTGCATTAATGCGATTCATGGGTGTCGTTTGAAAATAGAGAAAATAGTTCATCAAGCTAACATAACAACATTTGTGGATTTTTTTTTTCTTTTTTTGAGGAACAAAAAACATGACTTTTGGTGTAGTGACATTGCTGCCAGTTAGCTCTACTACATATCAGAGGGAGCACCAACATTTAAAAAGACGATATCTCCAATGCTGTACAACGCACGCTAAAACAATCTAAATGTAAATCTGGCACTACCACTCAGAGGGAAAACATTTGTATTTGATTGTGGGGTGAACTCAGCACTTCCTCAAAATCTCGTAGCAAATAACCATTTCTACATTTTCCCATTTTCCTCCTTTTTTGTTCCCTTTTTTCTTTTTTTTTTTACTTCTCCGCTGATCGTTTTGACCCACCGTCTGGTGAATGATGGCAGGTGTATGAAAAGTGGTGAAAGGATGAACTCAAAGGGGAGGTAAAGTTACAAAGAAACAAAGCTACTGCATTCTTCTGCCTTCTGTGGGAGTAATATGGCCGTGATAGCAGTTCAAGTTCAGCACCATCTCCTTCACACACAATTACTTGAGGAGAAAGTGTCACAACATATCATAACAGCTGACAGAGAGAAAGCCAAAGTGTTGCAATGTTGAGAGGCACAGGTGGAAGGAAGAGAAGAAAGTGTGATGCCAATAGGCTTGTGCAACAAATGAAAAGGAAGACTATGACATCTTTAGAATTTCACTCACAAGGTTTATGTATCTTATACTACATGCGCCCCATAAATACTGTAAATGCTCAAATAGTGGCTAGGTCTTTATGTACCCTATTTGCAGAAAGAGATCCAAGTCTTTATTTGGTACAGGTTTATATGAGAGACAGCATTTCATTTCTAATTTCACATGATTCCCAGTTGTTGGCTTCTTGATAAATTGAGTATTTTGCACATTTGAACAGCACTAATCCCATCAGAGTAGTGTCAGAACAGAAATCCTGTTTCATAGGTGGATGAATTTCTCTCAAAAAGAGTAACTCTGGGAGGCAGGTGGATGTTGTAACCATGAAATAAGCACAGTAGAAATGTAAATTATGCACGAATTGCATCATGTGAGCCATTGTTGTTGGATACATGTAATTTCATGCTGCTCTTTGAGGGTGTTTCCTACTAACCTGTATTTGTCAGGAGACAGAACTAAAAACATATTCCGGCTCAATCCGAAGAGTTAAAAAAATTAAATATATGTGGGATTTGCTCTATGCCCATTATTTTGTTGCTGACCGCTTATAGCTAGTGGGTATACCAGGCTACAGCTGCCTGGGTAACCCTCTAATGTATTTACCACCTACTCATGTCAATCATCAGTATCCTTAGGTTGAATCATATTTAGTTTAATCATTATAAACATTAAACATTAGCTGTTTAATGATTAAACATATGGCTACACTAAATATGTGGAGACACCTGAAGCTTTCCAGTTTCCACATGCAGTCCCTTTTCAGTCCAAGTTCTCTTGGCCACCCAAGTTTAAGCTGCTGTGGTTGTAAGAGCTAAAAAATGAATATTTAGCATTTCAAAGTCCTCATGCTTCATTTGTTTGGACAGAACTTGAAGTCCTAAATGAAATTTAGAGGTGAAATAACATTCAGTTAAATAACTTGAGACACGTCATTGAAGAAGCTACCAGTGAGCATTAGTTAAGATATGAAGTGGTGGTAAATACATCAGAGGATTACCTACATAACTGAGCCTGTACTCTCCAACCATCCCACATGTGTCATCAGGGTTTTAGTCAGCAGACTAACCAATGGGTTGCCAGAATGTGTTTACCTGTACCTGGAATCAAAATATGAGGTGCAACCTTCTTCCAGTCTAATTGACTGTATCCTAATCAGTATTCTCGTCTAACCTGCAAGCAACCACCTCAGGTGTATTTTCCAAAACACCACACTAGTCCTTTAACTATTCTAAGCATGTTAAGTGAATTTGTAGTGATGCCCTGGACTCAGGAGTCTTTTGGCAGTTATTTCTTTTGATGTTTCTCTTAATCCCTAAGTAAAACTTGCAGAGCAATATTTTTTTCATCTTTTAAATATAATATTTATATGAAAAAGATTGTCCAAATACGGACTGGACATTTTCTACCTCAAACATATGTTTTGCCTCATTCATTCTGACAGCTACAAGATGAATCTCTATAACCTGACAACAGAAAAAGTCAAAGAGGTGGGATGTGCCATGCTGTCGGGCAATGAAAATACTACTGGTCTGAAGTATAGACAGTGGTAAAAGATTGTGAAAACTATCGGAAAGATGCAATATATGTTGCGACAATAATATTTATAGAGAAATAAGGTCTACAAGAATGAAAAATATTTGGATTTTGGGAAAAGTGCCTTTTGAAGTTAAGGAACTATTTTTACTACATCATTTTCTTGTGTAATTTCATTCATTTACAGTGTATAAGAGGTAAATAACACAAGTGTCTTTCTTTATAACATTTTGTTTTGCATTTTGACAAATAACTCCCATGTGGAACAGGAACAGCAACAAGACATTTCCATGTTGAGGCTGTGAGATAATTATGCACGGTACTTACGTAGGTACTGTATAATTAATGACAGTGAACATAAAAGTAGGCACTCCAGCAAAATGAGTCATAGTGGAAGCTGGCTGCAAACCGAGGTTTGAGATCAAGGAAGGAAGATTTACATGTTACACAGTGGTCACAAAAAGCACTGAAGAAAGAGCAGTCCTAAATGAGACACAAGAGAAAATTCAAAGCTAATCAAAGGTGACGGTGATCTGTATGAGGGAATTTAAAGCTTCATGGTGTGTGTGTGACGCACTCTTGTTCCTGTGGCGTACCTTTGCTCTAAAGAAGAAGGCATGGCAAAGCTAATTTATCTCATCAAACAATGTTTACTGAAAGAGGGAAAACAAACACTTGGCACTAATTCAAAGCACATTTCCATGCAGAGGCTGGGTGAAGTGATGGGGGGTCTGAGTAGGAGCTATGTTAAGTAAATGATCATGGGAGGATTTACTTGAAAGAATCAGAAGAGGGAGGGCAAATACAGAGCTGTCTATAAATGGATGAGTGGAGGATCGGTGCGGTAGAGAGAAGTAAAAGAATATAAAACATTTGCCTACTGAGAAAGATGTACGGGCAGAAGGCACTGGCATACTAAAGAGATTTAGTGTATTCCTTGAGACAGATTCGTGAGCTGGATACACTGGGCTTCAACCAGTCTGACCCATTAACAGAAAAGATATCCTCTAAACATGTTTGTGGTTTTGTATATCACATTTCTTTTCCTTTTCAATTTTCTGGGAGCTTTGAATCTGACTTCTGAAGCCAGAGACCAATGCTGCATGCCAGCTGACTGCAGTACACAAGCAAAAGAAAGCAAAAAGCATAGTTTAGACAGACATCTTACAGTTGAAATGATTACAGCAGAGGAACATAATTAGAGTTTGGCATCTAGGTGCCAAGCGTATCGCTGCAAATATGTTACATATAAAATTGGGGAATGATGAGTAATTATTCACGTGGAGCCTGAGTGGATGTTCTGGTGGTAGAGGAGCTGAAACAGCAGCCAACAAAGGATGGTAGCAGCACTGGCATGTCAAAGGGAGAGATGGGAAATTTGCAGCTTTAAATTTGATATGTTTTGTATACATAAGGACACTTAGACATGCTACCTTTGTCTGGGGTTGCTCAAGTTCTCTGCTTGAACTAGTTCACAGGTTTGTTTTTTTTTACGTGAATGACAGATTCACATTATTTATAACAATCTGTAATAAATGTAATAATATAATACATAATATAATAAATGATTTGGTCTGTAAGACATTCATCAGACATCCAGGTAACTATCTCGAAAGCTTTCCTGATTTTTCTTTTAAGACTCTTAAAACTAAGCATGGTTCATGTGCTTTCACATTAAACTTCTTTCTTAACTTTGTTCCCACAAATACACCCTGTACTTTGCCATGGCTTTGCTTGTATGACTGTCAGAGCTTGCCATCATGCATTTCCCAGTCATATAAAAACAACAAAAAGCACATACTTTTCTAAAATACTAGCAGCTCTGCAAGGCTGTTCATCAGTGGCATTTTGACTGTAACGTTGACACATTCACAAAAATGGTAATACTAGACTGCTCCTGTTTGTGGGTATAATTTTTTTTTTAGCAGTAAAGGCATTTCCTAAATGGGACAGAATGAACAAACTGCTGCTGATGCCTGTGCTTGACGCCTGGTGAGAAATGTGAATACTTCATGTTACTTAAAGTAATGGTCAGATATCAAAGAAGCGTTTCATTTCCTCTCTTTTAACTGAAGTCTGCAAGAGAAGCTCTTTCGATCTCGAAAACTTCACTTTACTGTTAAACCGTGTGTGGGAGGGACTACAAGCTTGTGAGAGGGGTAGTGGATTAATCATTCTGATAAATTTGAGAGGATTGAGAATTATACTGTATTTCTGGTAGTTTTCAGTAGCTACAAAATCTACAGCCTGCAACCTTCAACAAATGGCCCAAAAGAGGTTGGACACAAAGAGGTTTCATGAACTTAATGCTCACCCTGATGGATTACTAACGTCAAGAAATATTCACTTACTGTGGGATAGGTAAAGCAAAGAAATTTATCTAAATACTTAGTCGCCTTTGGGAAATGGCTGGCAGTAACCTATAGCGTATATGATTTGTGCTTAATGGGCTAACACATTCAGAACTACTGGTCCTTTAATATCAACAGTGTTCACTTTCCCTGGTGAAATCACCCTCACTGACCTTCCAAAAGGTACTGATCTGCCAAAGAAAAGCAAACACCTCATTTATCTGGCAGCCAATGCAAAGAGCAGATGTCACTGGGGGCCTGAGGAGCTGGCAGTTGGATCCAGTAGTAGTGACAAGATGAGCAGCCCGAGCTCCAGGCTTTAGGAAAAGGCAAAGCTGCTCGGACATACACTGGTGTTGGACAGCACACATGCAGGCGGTTTAAAACAGGGCTCAGCCAAAGCTTAAGGTCGGCCAGGTCAGGGGGAACATAAAACCCAGAATGAACTGGAGCAAGACCTTTTAAAAAAGCATAATTTAAAATAAAAAAAGATCTGCAGCCAAGCCATAATCTTGAGAATTCATTTACAGAGCTAATTTCAGTCTGCATTATGAAAAAGTGCTATTAATCCTGAGTGGCTTCTTCAGCAGCAGCGGTAGCGGCAGCGTGGTCCAGGGAGATACAGCAGCCAATTAAGGGTGTTTGTAGTAATAGACAAGAAATGACAAATGCTGTGATTGCTGTGAGGTTTGATGATGGGCTGTTGAAGATGTTGGCCTTCCTGAGATCTTGATTGAGAATAAACACCCCAATCAGGAAGCGTGATTACAGGATTGGCCTCTTAAACGTGCTAAAGTTCAAATGTGACCTTGATTCAGCGAGATGCAAAAAAAAGGAGGAAGAAAGAATCAATGATTTCCTTGCGTGGAGATGTAATATGTTTGTAGTACTGGTACTAAACACAACACACATTATGCATAATCAGTCAGACACATTCTTTACGATATCCATTAGCTCTCCATCTATGTGAAAAGGATTATGGGAAATCAGTAGCAGTTTATAACAACTATTGTCCATAAATTGTGCATTGATAGTTAATAAAATATATGTTTATGTAAGACTTCTTTCACTTGTAAACAATCAAATGATAATTAATTATAAATACTAAGCATAAGTCAATCTATGTTTATGTCATAAGCAAATCAGTAAACATCATTAGTTATAATTTCATTATGTGTTTTAAAAAAGCCTTACTATCAATTTACCATTTATTAATAATGCCTGTAATAAAGTGTTAGCAATGTAGAGACTACAAAGACTAGGAATGATACCAGAAATTTGGAAGCTGATACTCGTACAAGTAGAATTACACATTACTCAATAACCATTTTTTTTATCAGAATAAAATATAAAGAATCACAATAATCCCATGTTCTTAAAGATAAACTCCTTTAGTAAGAAGCTTTAAATGTTTAACCGTTTGAAATCAATGACACAGTGATGGAAAGCCATAAAATGTTAACATTACATGGTTCCTGGAAAGGCTTCTAAAGTTGCTATAATGTATCATTTCATTACTTTGGTGTTGATAAAACATTATCCATTAAAAACTTTTTAACTTAGGAATCATACATGATTTCACAATGGGAATGCCCTCTGCCTCAAACGAAATGGTAACTTGTATTTTGGGATAAGAATAACATCCAGGCAGAGCTATTCTGAGAGTCCATGTGTAGTTTTTCTGGTAGTGTCAACACCAACGTTGAACTGGTGTCGGATTGATACTAGCATGATAGGATCAATGCTTTCGTTTGTTTCTCTCAGCTATGTTCAGTATGTTGTTCCCATTTCATTAAACAGTACACATATCTGTGCAAACTTCCCTCATGCAAGCACCCTTTCCCCTTCCCCGTCCTCCAGTCCTCGGCTGTGTTTTGCTGGTGAGCGGCCACATGACTCAGTTGCACTAAGCAGACAGATGCAAGCTTCAGTGAGTGAAAAAGAGGAGCAGCACGTGGAGATATGTTGCAGCTGTACAAGAAAATTTCCCAAATGATGCAGAAAGAAATTCTCTACTAAGGCAGCAAAACCAATTTATAGAAATACACGAAAAACTATGAAAAAATAAAACTTTTTTTTTTTTTTTTGCTGGAGCGAAGAAAATCTGAGGAAATCTTTCAGATAAACCCAGATCGACCCGACTCAGAGAGAGATGGAGCCCACTACCAAAGTCCTTCAAGAGAAGCAAAGAATAACCAGGTGGCTTATGTAGTGGTGAAAGTGATGATTCAGTCATGACTCATGTCAGATCTGCATTAATCAAAGTGTTATTAGTCATCATAATTGGTACTTCAGCACACTGATTACTTATAAAATACATTCAGACATTCAAATAATATACTTAGCGCACTGACATTTGTTAAATGAATTATTTTATTGGAACTGAAAACCATACATAAACATGAAGTATGACGATATCCAAATATAATAACCCTTTTGTGTTAAACCTCAGGTAAAGTTATTGTTATTTTGGCAGCAGACACACTGCTCTCTCTTACATAAACCGTCTTTATAAATTTAAAGTATTTTTTTTTTTTGGTATCTATGATACTGGCCCTGTATTTACTTGGTATTCAAGCCAAATTTTGCAGTAACACAAGCCAATCCAGCTTATCCCTGATTTTCAAATTCCCTTCTTCTTCAGGATGTAAAGACAGACAAGAACACCTGTAAGCATATGCTGCCCCCAATAGCTCTGGAAGAATTGCAGACTTGGTATGTACACTGCTAATGTCACTTACAGTACAAAAAAAAAAACAGCAATTAAAAAAACAATGCTGAATGCTGAAATTGAGAAAAAAATTATTGTAAGAATTGTTTCTGATAGCATCTTAACAGACACATGCTTGCAGTATTACCCAGCAGTGATGATGCTACCCACTGGCTGAAATGGCAGTTGGTCTAAAACTTGGAAAGGGAACAATCATAGCAGGAGTAACAATAAAGACAAGATAAAAGAAACAACAACAGAAAGATTATTGTGGCATGAATGAAAAGCAGAAACAGTGGACAATTTTGACTTTTCAGTTTCACACCACTGCAAAGAAATTAATGAACATTAAGACATCTGTCTTCTCCACAGCACAGCAAAAGCTAAAGGATCGACAGGGGGAGCACAAACGAAAACAAGAGTAGCCCACATTAAAGGTTAAATGATATATTGCAGTACCCCAAGTGGGAGTAGACAGCAAAGACATGTAGATATTGGCACAAGCAGCTCTGTAAAGCACCTACCAAAGCACTACGATGACAGGACATTTAGAGCTCAGAGAAGAGAAAATGTAGTGATTTACTGTGAATCTCCAATGGCCACTTACAATCTGCCCCAAATTGCTCTCCTGCTACTTCAGCATGCGAGCATGCGATTGTGTGCACACTCTGCATCTATACGTTCTAAGGCAGTGAAGTGATTGCGGGTGGTCTAAAGAAATGTTTTCCTAATAAATCACAAGGGAGCTTTTAAAATCAGTGTGCACTGCAGTGGGGAGTATTTCTTTTCCCATTCCCTCTGAGAACACCTGAAGCATACCCAGCTTGACTGCTAATGGCTCAGTGGTAAATCACATCACGAACTCTAAAGCCGACTCACTATTTGAAACTTGCAATTCTTGGGTGCTTGTCTTGCTGCAGCCACAGCCAAGACACACACAAAATGCGCATATAACAATGGAAAGGCACACACACACACACACGCTCTGACTACCTACCGAGGAGAGTGCTAAGAAATAAACTCCAAAGCTTCAGACAGCGCTGACCCTTTTGGAGAAGCTTTGGGTGGCAGCTAAAGGTTGCTTTAACATGCCTCCTTACTGTTGAGCCTGATAGTTTGACATGGAGAGGAGAGGAATGTCTCTCTGCGATCTTTTCTCTGTGAAAACAATGAAGGTCAGACTAAGACAAGGTCCAATTAGAGCTTGGCCTCAAACACCTGAAGTGAGCAAAGAGAATCTCTGTGTTTTTCTTTGTCTAGAGGGTTTGCATGTGTGCTTCTGTCCACGGGGGGGGGGAGAGCAGCAGGCATTTGGATAGTCGAGCATTATGAAACCATATGTCCCAACACACATTAAAGCAAAAAGAGGACACCAGTGAGAAGAGACATTTTACTACAATTATTATGCGGCGTTTTCCTGGCTGCCCTCCACAAAGCCAATGGGACTCTAATGTAACGGCTGGAGCAAGTCAAAACAGATAAGAAGAGTCAGAGTAAAACACGGATGATCTGGTAATGAATGTGTGCACATAATCACACACAGTCCTCAGTGCAGCTGCAGCAACCCCTTTGCAGTGCAAACAAGAGTGCACACAGAAGGGTCCATCACTGACAGCAACCCCCAATCAATCTCTGCAGAGAACTGAACGCTTGGGGATACAGTGGCAGTGATCTCACACCAACCTTTCTATCACACACAGACCCACCAAGTCACGGGCATTCACAGTCACTAGAGGTGCCCCAGCAACAGCTCTGGGAGCAGTTGCCAAATTTATCAAAGAGGTCCAGGAGCAAACCGGAGGGCTCCAGCACTTCTGCACCAATGTGTAATTATTAGGACAGTTAGAAAGTCAGAGAGACAGCCCCTTTAATTACAGCTGAGGGGGAAAATCCCAGAAAGAGTGGTTGGGGAGAGAACATAAGGGGCACAAACTGAATGTGGCCTTTTGTTGGATGCAAGAGGCAGGGATGCAGGAAGCCTCAATGACAGAGAAGCTAGATGTTGGGGTTGAAGATTTACTCTTTGACATAAAGCAACACGGCAGATTAATGTAATTCCTGTCTGACTAAAGATTGAGTGACTGCAGCAAGGGCTCTTCGTTTTCTGCATTTTCCATGCTTTATTTTCTTCACTATTAATTTAGCAGTGTGACAGTTAATTACAAAATAGTACTGGTATGCACCCCAGCAGCTCATTTTGAATTTGCCAGAGCAGAACTGAAAAGCTACTCTAAGCGCTGAGGGGAATTGGCCTGCAGAGAGTCTGTGCAAAGCCGCAACACGGTAATTGTTTAACAGCCTTGTACATTAAAATGTGCAACCACAAAAATGGACCTCCACATGTAGTGTGACAAATTGAATGACCTGGTGAGTAACTTGGTTTCGTCATGATTTGGACAGCAGACAACAGAAATTTTCTTTCTTTGTTTGATCAGTGCTTTGGAAAAATAAACAGGAAAAGCTATTTGAATTGGAAATTGTTCTTTAAACAAGCTGTGATCTTTCTAGCAGTCCCATGAACACTGGGAAAATGAGTCCTTCTCTTCCCCCAAAAATTATTAAATCAGTTCCTCTGAACCAGGATTCCAAATGCCACCTCCTCAGACCGTACACTTACTGTATAAACAGTATTATGCTTTCAGTGATATAGTAATGCCATGCGTTATGTTCCCTAGTATCCACAACAACAAGACAAGCCCAAACATGCCTAAGAGCGAATCCAGCTTTTCAGCATCCAATTACCTAAAATCCAAGTTCCTAAAAAAAGGGAGCTACTTCAATAACAGGAAGTGGCCAGGCTAAAAGAGGTCAGACCTCCAACAAAGTTTGATACTTTGCAAAATATGCAAGGAAACTGTTAACAGTGGAAACTAATCTGTTTCACCACACAGGCAAAAGAAAAAAAAAACCCATCATCAATTACAACCAAGCTGTGAAGTAGGAGATATGAGCAGCAGGTGATGTGCAACCAAAAAGTAAGTGACTCAACCGAGCATGGCTGGAGCACTCACTAGTTAGTTTCAAATCAGAAGAAGAGCAAATGGTGGATGGAAAATTACTGAATGGGTAACATGGTGGGAAAAGGAGGGATTTAAGTAACTGGTACATCCCAGGTAGAAAATATTTTTCAAATTCAATGTTATGCTGTCACAATATAGTACAAACATAAAATTTCCAGGGAAAGCACTACTTAAACTGCATTTTGCTTACATATGACTTATGCTGTGTCACTACTATTGCACTATAGGATGGAAAACGCCATTCATTTTGCTTGCACTACTAAATCCTGTTGCCTGCAGGCTGCAATTGCTGATAAAACTTTATTTAGTAATTCTTTCTACATATTTATTTGAAATATCATGATATAATTTTGACACTGTATTGCCCACTCCTATTAGCCACAGTCCTTGACCAAAGGTTTAACCCCCTTACTTCCTTACGCACACACATGCACATGCACAGTTGCCGCTACCCCCACCATCAGCTCTACTATCGACTCTAATACCTCAGGGCTTTGAAGGCAGCATGCGTCATAGCTCAGTGTAAAAGCCACTGTGGTGGAGCATTGGCAATCTTATTAAGAACAGCCAAATAACTACGAACTCTACTGGCAGGACATCTGACCCGTTATCTGCATTGCAAATTCAATATTAGGTTGGTGTCTCCAGCATTTCGTTCAGCACCAACGAAAGACACAGAGGAGATGTGAAATATTACCCTGGAATCAGACCATGACTTAGACATAGACAAAGACTTTATTAATCCCACCCTGGGGAAATTTACATATTACAGCAGCACAGGGGTCAGCAAGAGGAAGTGAATTAGAGATATATTAGAAAAATAAACACTAGAAAAACAAAAAGATTAGAAAAACAGTGTACAAATAAAAAAGAGTCATTAGTATTATTTACAAATTGTTGCTTTATGCAGTAAATCTACTCACAGAGAATTTTTCATATTTACTTAAAGTGGAGTGAAAATGAAAATATATACAGGTATATTATAGCAGGTTTCTGTACACTTGTGTGCACTGTACAGTGTGACTGCTGTTGTGATGAAGGACCTGCGATGGCGTGCTGTCCTACACGCTGGCTGTAACGGCCTACTGCTGATGGAGCTGCTCTGCGCCTCCACAGTCTCCCGCAAGGGAGTGAGAGGTGCTGTCTGTAATGGACATTAGCTTCACTAACATCCTCCTCTCACCTTAGATGTAATAATTTTACTATCATATATGATTATGAGATAACTTGTAAAAACAGATAACAAACACATTAGCAGAATAGATGTGTTGTGGTGAATGCCAAGAAGATGAACCCTGACCACATGAAGGTAGCTCTTGGTTTGACCTTTTCACCTCCTTTCTAATCCTCTGGCTCATTCTGTTTAGCTCAGCATATCCATGGATCCCACTGACCTATGCACACACATACACACACACACACACAGACAAACACATACACATACACACACACACACAGAAGTGCTTGGATACAACTGCAATAGAGACGGGTCCAAACCTCTCCAGGAGCAGATTTGCTCATGTCTGTGGGTAAACTGTCATGGATGACAAATCCAAGAGTCACCTGAAGGCTGACTTTGGACACAATTGACTAAATCCACCTGCTGAGGGCTGGAAGCTGGCCAGCTGCTGCTGCTCACGCTGACTGTTTCCCCATTTATCTGTATCTATATCTCCATCTGTCTCATATCTCTCTGAATGTTCCTTGATAGTTTTATTTTATTTATTATTTTTTTAAAGAGTACTTTACGAGCTAACTGGTGCACACAAGTCTTTGCAGGGTTTAGCCACTCAGCAGGTGAATGCTGATTTTAGCATACACCAGTTTGGTTGAGACTTAGATATCTCATCATGTATTACATGAATTATAACATATTGTATGGAAATTTATGTTCCCTTTAAGAACAATCCTACTGACTTTCATAAGCCTCTGATCGCACCAACCTGAGGTTAACTTTGGTGTCCAGAGCTTTTGAGAAGAACGTTATTGGTCTGAAACATAGATGAGATCATCTGTGTATATACATACAAATCTTATGAACATATTTGTGTCAGCAGGGTTTTTCTGTCTCATCTTACTTATATGACATAACATATGAAGTGTGATTAATGAAAATACTTTTTTAAGGAGATGATTTAAATGTGACCTTGAATGTAGCCCTTCACATATCTTCAAGAATTTCTTTTGAAGCAATTCAGTGATTAACACATTGGAACCAAGGATCTTTTTGCTGTGAGGCAAAAGTGCTCTCTGTTCGGAGCACTTCTTATGCTTTTCTCAAATGGTTTAATCTCTGGTTTTCCCCACAAGTGCAAAACACATTAGGTTAATAACTATCTGGGACCAGGGCAGGACCAGGACCATTCTCTAGAAAGAGACATGTTTTTATTTTTAGGTTGAACATTCTCCCTCAGACACCTCAAAACATTAGATCAGAACTCCATGTTAACAGTGTTATCATGATAATTCATGATAAACACTATGACAATAGTTGAAAAACAGAGAGGATGTCATGTCTCACATGACACACATGCCCTCTGGCTTGGAAAGCATAGAGTCTTTCACTTAAAACTGCTTGTTCATGGATGGAAACCCAGGTCTCATTACCAGCACGATCCTCCACACAAAATGTGGGTTAGTTTGAAGCAGAAGATGACGTTTAATCTCTGTGGAGGTCTGTAGAGAAATTTCAGAGTGCACAGTGCAAGTGCTCAGAACAGGACTTCCAGTAAGACGCTAATGATAGCAGCCACACTCAAGGCTCCCTGGACATGCCTGAAAAAGATGACCTTGAATCTGAAATCGGACAACTTTAAATCAGGTAAGGCTTTTGACTTTTATGGACCTGTTCTCTTAATTTTTGATCACACCCTATAAAATGCAACATAAGAAGGCTTGGTTTGGTCTTTCTGTCAGCGTAGATTTACATATTAAAGTTTAGACTATATTTTTAGAGTGACTTTTATGTGATTGTCATAGTCCAAGACGGTTATATTTTAATCTATTTTAATCTAATTTGCGAGAGCGTCTGGATTCATTCAAATGAGCAGCGCTGCTTCATCAGAAGAACTGTGAACAAGAGTAAAAGCCAATATTACCACAACAATAAAAACCTTTAAGAAAAATATGATTCACAGTTCTTTGCCTCCAGGGAGACAGACAGGAGGATTACAGAAACCTATTTTTTCCTGGATGGGGTACAGAATAAAAAGCGGAACTGATTTATTATTATTTTTTACAATGACAAAATAAACCAACAAGAAACCTTCTGAAGCCAAAATTTTTTTCCAGAAATCATGCACTAAGGACTACTGAACACAATGTTTTTTCAACATTTGCCTGAATAACGCAAACCAGGGAAAATCACATTGTGTCTTATTTTGTGTGGCTCAAAAGTGCTAACCAATATCAACAGCTGCAGAACTAAAATAATGTGCTCCCCACCTGGCAGCAGTGTGCATGGATAAGCTTAACCTGGGTGCAAAGGTTCTGAATAAAATTAATTTTACTACTTTCCAATTCTCTCCCATAAATCCCTGTGATTGGTTTCAGGAACCCCAGAGCTAGATCTGTGATTAGCGAGGAGGGCTTTATAAGTATCATACTGGTGCCTCGGCTTCATAAATAGCCCCGCTGTGTAGAATCCAGGCGGCAGGCTAAAGTAGAGGAAGACAGACAGAAATCACTCTTGGTAACAAGACTTCCTTCTTGTTGTTCTCCCCACTTATGTCTTGTGTTTCTCAAGCTTTAGTTATGATCTTCCTCTCTGGAAATCAACGAGCAGATCCAGGGGAGTCCTCTGTACCGCTACAGATTAAAATCGAACACTTAGTCACATACAACAAAAATGTGGGTTTCTCCTTTGGGAAATGGAGCACACATGAGTGGAAAACATTGGCCATCTGTAGGCTTTCCAAGCACTCGCTGTTTACCAGCTCATCAGAGTCTGACAGATACAGTCTGTACAACAATAATTTCAGCATTTTATAGCTGATATCCTTCAGTAAGACGTCTTTCAGTTGTACACTATGTGGTGAAGATGTGGGAACCCTGTTGAGTGTTTGTTAGGCAGGAAAGAAAAACAATGAGGTAGACAAAACAGGCAATTCTTCAGGCGCTGTCCAGTGCTGAAACCACATAAAGAGCCAACCGGGAGCTTTTCATTTTCTGAGGATTAGCTCAGGCAAGGAAACGCAGACATAATGGTAAAATAAGCAGCTACGTTGTATTTGCTTCTCCTCTTGGGTGTTTTAGAAGGTGAATGATAGAGACATGGGCCAATTCAGATTTACTGATGTGCCAAATGAGTTTAACAAAGGAGGCAACACACTGAACTGGCAAGACAAAGGGGAAAGGTAGATCAACAGAAATCCACCTTCAGGAATAATTTCTCCAATCACTGGAAGATACTCAACTGTGCTCCTGTCATTAATTCAGCAGACAAAAACTGTTACCAGAAGTCATTACTTATTTATAGTATTTAATAGGGAAAATGCTTCTTTTGAATAATACATTTGGTGAGAGCGCTGGATTTGGGGAGGTGGGGTTGACTGATGAATATTCACAAGCTGCGTCTGGAGGGATTGTGCTAAACTACCTTTTTTTCTGCCTCTGTGCCTCCTGGGCTTTGTCTGCTCTGCTACTGGCCATGATGGCCCAGCTGCGCTGCTCATTTGCTTGGCGCTACGCACAGTGGCTAGTTCAACATGGTTAATGCCAGGCTATTATATTATTAGCCAAGGCAAAGCTAGCAGCAGCCCACTTAGGCTCCGCTCCATCTGCTTGGTGGTGTCAGGTTGGAGGAATGGAGGGACCCAGAGCTGTCTATCAAGGAGACTGACGTTGTCCAGCGAGCAAAGGTACAGCATTCATTAAACCAATGAAATGACCCTGGGGCTGGGGGAACAGAGGTGCCAAGTGGATCCTGGCCTAAAATGTGATCTATGGTCGTGTGTGCTCAGGGTTCTGCTGCGACACATGTGTAACTTGAACAGACAATAGCAAGCACACACTCTCATGATCATTTATGCAAACAGAATTGAATATGTGCGTAGGCTGCTCTGAGTGTTTTCACTGCCTAATTGGATCCAGGTTATCTACTGTAAGTGTGTAAATTAGTCTCTCACTGCAGGAGTCTTCCAGTATCCCTCCTGGCCCTTCTCCCACCATGGGGAAAAAAAAACTACACCCATTTGTAACATACGTCGTGAGCCTACACCTCTGAACCGTTATCGAAAACACACAAAAGAAAAACATATTAATGTTCCTTCCCACTGTAAAATTACACACAGCAGGATCACAGCTGATTCATAGCACCACACTCTTCCAACTACAGGATTTCGAGCTGGAGGCCTTTGCCAGTCAAACAGCCTAACTCAAGCCCAGAGATCTTCTGTACTGATATTGTGCAGTTGCTTGGCAGCTTTCCCTTGTTTCATCCTGTGCCAGGGTGGCTTTGTTTGTTTTAAGCATAGCAGAAGGTTCATTGTAGGAATATTAATGTCTTACATTTGCGAAATCTCTGTAAAAATTCACAGTTTCCAATTTACTTGCTTGGACACTACTCAAGTGCAAAATTGAATTCTGGCCCATTCACGTCTTCCGCTACAAGTGTCTGCACTAAGCTGAGCGCAGCCAGCCAGAAAAGACACATTATTGAAATATGTGACAACGCAACCTCATGCAAAGAGCAGATAATGCTGTAAAACTCCCACAGTCTGTTACATCCCTTCTTCATTCTCTTTCTTTCTTTCTCTCTCTCTTTCCTCTTTCGTTCTGTCTTCCTTTTCTGTCCATGCTCATGAGATGTGATGACAACATTTCCGAACCGCTTTTGGCCTTGACCACAGTTGGAGAGGAGCCACTAAGAAGCGATGAACCACTCTCTAAAGGAATACTGTTCATCCATTGTAATGCCTCATCACACAGACAATGTGAAAATGGGGGCAGTGAACTGGCAATGCCACAGAAAAAGAACACCTCTTCTGAGAACAATAGCGCTAACAGTAGAGCCTGCGATCCAGTGCAAGAGTGATGAGTGAGAGTCCAAACAGTGCAGGGCAAGAGAAAGAGAGACAAAGACAAACACAGAAACCTTCTGCAATATGCATGAGTGCATAAGGCAGAAAGAAGCAGAGGGACTTAAACAGCAGTTTAATGTGCAGCCAGATACTAATAGTGCAACAGGAGCTGATGATGCCCACATCATCCAACAACGAAATTCAGGAACTGGAAGCATAGGTGGCCATAAATGTACACACAATAGACCACCACCACCACACACACACACACACACACACACACACACACACACAATTATCAGATAGACAAAGACCTACACATGGCTGCCCAACCAGTGAGAGGAGAACGTTTTATCTACAATCAGTCATAGAATGAAAATGAGGCTGGCCAGTTTGTAGACCTGGAGTATCAAGGATCACATTGCCAATGCTAAGCCCAAACACAGATTCAAAAGATTTGTGTAATTGCGGGAGATTTGGAGGGATGGAATATCAGAGAAAAACGGTGCAGAATCTGTTTGGCTGAAGACTGCTTAGACAAATTCTAGGTTGGCTGGCTGAGTGAATGTGTGCACATGTATGCAAATACCTGAGACACACAATTATAAGACAGAATAAGAACCCAGAGAGAGTGAGAAAAGGGAGGGGGGAGGGAGGGAGGCTAGTAACCATTTCACAAACAGTTTGGCTGAATTTCTGCTTAATTTCCCATGGGGTCATGAGCAACTCCGCTCCAGCTCCATTGCCATTCTCTAACAAACATGAAAAACGAAACAAAACTTTGCTTTCTTTTTCATCCACAAAAAACACTCCTCACTGCTACACAGTCAAATGAAAGCCATGTTGCCACACAGGACTGAACTGTGGCATGCAGGCTAGGCTCGGACCTCCTCCTTTTCAGTCAGTTTGTGACCTAGAGCTCCTTCTGCTAGATGCCAGCCTTTCTTCAATAGAAATAATTGAGAGACCCTTTAGGTGGAGTACAAGTGCCATCCAAGATAATGTCTCAGGTTTCCCTCCTTTGCTTCGCTGACAGCGCTGACAGCCCTGCCTGCGCTGCCTATCGACTTACACCCAATCCAAAAGCTCCCTCTGTCCCCATCTGCCTCACCTGAAGGCTTACCAAAGGAGAAGAAAATGGGATTTTCACTACAAAGAAGTGAGCTCATGGTCATACAGATCCAAATCGTACAGTAACCGGCGCTGTCAAACATCCTTTTGAACATAAGCAGCCTCAAAGGAGAAAACAAGAGGGAACGACGCTTTGCTACATTTATTACTTTTCAACAGATGCTGCATAATTGGACAATTACGACATAATTCAAACAGACAGAAAACAGCAAAATCGCTTAACTTTCGTCAAAGTGCATTTTGGAGTCTTATTAAAACTAAATCACCAACACAGCAAAACCTAAAAAGATTTATTGAGAAATAGCCTTATGGAGGCAGTAACTAGCTTCAAGCAGCGAATCGCATGCTTGCAAAGACTACACACTTTTGCGATATAAAGCACATTCCGTTTTGATCACAGCTACAGATCTTTGTCTTTGAATAGTACCGACAAGGACATCTCCAAATGATGATCGACTTTAAGTGAACAAAATTCGTGAAACATCCTTTTCGTTTCGTGGAATTAAAATAATGTTAAATTGACTTAATTTTATAATACAGTCAGACAAATGCATAAATAAATAGATATACAAAAACACACCAAACTACTCGCCTTCACCTTTCAGATCAAGTCAGGTCCCGTCTACAGGAATGTAGAGCGATGCCGCAGCTTTACAGGAGCGTCTGTGTGATACAGTGCAGGTGGTAGCGCCACAGTCAGGGAAGCTGAACCATCCAAGAGACGCGTAAAAGCCCCGCGAGTCCGAGGAATTTCTGTCAGACAGGGTCTGTGTCGTTTCGCGTGGAGTGCGCCTGGATGCAGAGACGTGTCCTTGAGTCTTTCGGGGACTTGTCGAAGCAGCAGCCGCGATGAGTGGATGAGCGCCAGCCAGAGTGGTGCTCACCTCTCCAGCAGCTGAGCGCTACTGAACAAAAGAGTGCTCCGCAGGCTCTCTATTCAAATAGCAGGAGAGAGGGATGAACGAAGATTGGGGGGTGCTGGTGGTGGGGTGTGCGCAACGAAGGGGAGGAGGATTTTGTGTGAGTGTGTGTAAGAGTGTTGGGGGGGCGGGAGAGGGGGGAGCCTTTAGTGTTAAGGTTGATATAAAGATCAGAAGTTTGTGCTTCGAGCATCTCTTCAAAACCATCGAATTTAATGCATGTAGACCGCTTGACAAGACGTGTGGTTGCTTGTAATAAACCCAGGGACACAACAATCACAATTCCATTAGTCATTATCTGTTCAAGGAATTTATGACAGGCGGGGAGGGAGAGGCTTTAGTTTAAGACGTGATTTGGCATCTCTGTCCTACTGTAGGCCCCCACAATCCCGTTTGGCCTTTGTCTGAGCGCTGTAATTAATGACCTTAGGGATAGAATTACCTTGTTTGGCAGCGTAGCAGTGACCTCAACCTGAGATTTACTTGCAATGGAGCGAGCTTAGGCTATCAAATTGGATTAATGCCCAAATTGCCAAGGATTTAGTTGGCAGGCCTAAGCGGCAAACGTTGAATCAACATTTTTCACATAAGAGCGAATCTGACATGGACATATAGCGAGGCTTACTGGCTTTCTACCCTGCACTGTATAAAGTCTGCGCGGTGGGAGTTTAACATTAGCATAATTACTGTGGTGCTTGTAAAATAATAAAAATAAAAACGGTCATTTGAAAGAGTTTGCAAAAGTGGCGCTTGTATACATTCATGGGCAGTTTGAAAGACCCACTGCTTTGTTAAAGAATAATGATCTCCCGTGAGACCCGTGCAGGCAGGAAGATTAAGGCATTGTTCAGCAGAGTTGTGTAATTTACACATAACTGGGGCAGCTTGCATTTTTGTTGATTTTACATGTATATATTTTTTTCTATAGGCAGAGTGCGTTTTTACCATATGCCTCCAGTATTCTTGGCTGCTGTAAAAAGGGGCGTTAATGGTCAGCCTCTAAAGACTAAAGGAGCTGTCCGTGGTGCTGAAGCTTTTGAGCGGCATGTGTGAATTTATAGCACTGCGTTGAATCCCCACAACTGGAGGGACTTTGTTTGCGTTTATACTTGTGTCCTGTGTCTGCCTTCACTCTGCCTTCTCAAGTGAAAGTAAGGAGCTCATGTTGGACCTGAAGGTAGTAAGTATTGTATGTCGGTTGCCTTTACTGAAACACGAGAATGATAGAAAGTTTGAGTCTGTACATGTCTGATCAGAACCACGAAGCCAATACAGCATACTGGTAGCATACATACTATGTTTTGTGTAATGAGTACGATACATAAATAAATATCGCAAATTACATTTTGTTTATCCTACTATCCTCGTGCTAATCAATACACTGTTTGCTGGTTGCATCTGTGGAAAGGATGCATGGCGGGGGTATGGTTTAGGCTGCTGATTAGATTTAATGACATAATATTAAATCATTGGCATTACCAAAGCATTATTGCATGTCTGCTCACCAAAGAGCTGGTACTTATAAATCATTGTCATGCCACAAATATCAAATGCATAGAGAAATTATGTCTATCATCTTTGCTTTAAAATGTTTTTCTAAGTTGGGAAGGCTTAAATCAATATCTTTTTACCAGCAAAAAAGAAAAAGAAAATCTTTAAAAGGTTTCTCCATGACTCACTTTTTTTCTCCCATTCTAGTCGCACATCTCCCAAAAAAGACACCTTGAAGTTCAGCTCTTAAAATCATCACACGGATGATCAATAAATCATGAAACAGACTTTATATTTAATCTCATCAGACACAGCCAAAAATAAGGTCTTTCCTTTTACAGCAGGCCATTACAGCTGTCTGTTCCTATAGTTAATGTTAAGTGTGAACGAACATAAGCAAAAGAAATCTTTGATTTATTGTTAAATTCTATTTTTACGATTACACATTACTTTTACAATTTCTTGGTTATTTTATTTTTCAACACTGGGTAGCTGTGCCTCAGGAGGAAGAGATGGCTATCTACCAAATCAGAAGGTCAGTGGTTAAATGTGGTCTAAACCAGCTCCATAGTACTTCCAGCACATATTTTTTTTTAAAAAAGGCATTAAGTTATTAATTATAGCAGAACCATAACAAGACAGAGTAAAGATAATAAAAATAAAACATTTCTTCAATGGTACTTAAAAATACTTCATGTTGACCCCAGCTGCTGTTTGCCATTATGTAAATACTTTGCTGACAAAGTATAACTTGAAATTCTGTGGAGCTGTCAGCAGGTTCAAATGCCTCCAGGCCCTTTGGATGGCTGCTTTAGAGGAAAGGGCCATGAAACTACAACTTGCCTCAACACAAGTGTTAGTCCTAGCCAAGGGAGCAACAAAAAGGCCAGAGAACATAAAGATGCAGACAAGACTTATCCAATAACCACAAGTGTTATATATTTGGGAGCTAGCCCCCTGAGTAATTAAAAATTGAGCAGTATCATAAAGCATATCATAAAATATATTATAAAATAAAAGCCAAGAGTGAGACTTTGGAAATTATATCATGTATTATCTTCTTTTGGCCACTTGTAATGCTGCCACTTTGAAGGAGAGACCAGAAAAAGACAGTTAATCAAGAATTAGGAAGTTATGAAGTGACTGTGAGAGAAATGCTCAAATTAGAATTAAAACACATTTTTGATTATGATGATGTAATTTTCATCATTCAAATAGGGATCAAAAACTGTAAGATACCTGATGAAATTCACAAGCCTTGTTTCTGTGCATCAAAGTTAGCTTGCTCACTATAAAATGAGCCTTACAATCAATATCATTCTTTTTCTTGAAATTATTATTATTTACTCTCAACTTACGTTCAAACCGGCATACGGCAGATTTTATTTGCAGGCATATTGGGAATATCATTGGATTTAAGAGTTGATTAAAAAAAAAACACGAGAGGCAACTCTAATGATCACTGGCAGAAAAAGACTTAAACAACTCATCACTTAGAGCAAATCATCTGATGTTTACAGACAGGTTGCTGATGGCATAATGGCTGTACTGTGGGGATGGCTGAAATCCTCGTCCTGTTCAAAGCAGTGCTCTTCAGCTAATGCTGGCTAAGTGCTTGAGACTGTCCTCAGCTTTAAAGAATGGTTAAAGCCAGGCAGAGTCTCCAGTGAGTTTGACACCAAAAGGACTGCAGCACCACCCTGAGCCCATGCTTATCAGATCTCCTCATATCCAGACTTTTCAAAAGGGCAAGATCCTTTGAAGAGTTCTGATAATGGTGGTGGTGATTGAGATGATGACGAAGACTACAGAGACAGTGCTTTCTTACTCTGTTTTGTTTTTTGTTTTTTTTATCTTTGCCTCTCTGCTTTTCCTGCTTCTCTGTTTCCCTGAAGGCAATCAAACTACAAACAAGAGAGTAAACAAAGAAACCGTTTATATCGATCCCTAGGCTTTATAGCTGTGGGTAAATGTGTTTATCTTCTGTAGCCACTACATTATACTTAGATTAAATACATATTTGATGGGGCAACTGTAGCAATGAGCAATGCACTGCTTTGAAGCATCCTCTGGCAAGAGTTTATTACATTTTGTTAATACCTTAATTAGGCAAAGCATGAGAGAAATTAATCCCTGGAGAACTGGCTTCTTAAAACATTGTCCAGCCACCCCTGAAACCCAAAGGAATAATTAGACAGAGCAGAGAAATGTGTTCGTCCCTGAGAGGATTCTGGGATAAAGTTTACCTCCTAGTCTTTGACAGGAACTGGGCTTTTGTTTGCACACAGACTTAACTCTGAGAGGCGTAACAATCAAGAAGCACAAATCAGCTTTAATGACAACAACACTGCATTTTCTATCCCCAGAAACTCGTTGAAAACATCTCATGCTACTGTATGTGGGGGAGTATCTCGAGTGAAGTCAACACAAAGAAAAGCCATCGTATTTCAGTTTTAATTAACAGAACGTATATTTGTTTGGCAATTAAAACAAACTGATTGAAGCTTGTTTTTCTGCCATTGAGGGAGAGGAAATCAGGAAAAAGGTCAGCAGACATGCAGACGCCCAGACAGACTTCTGCTGTTGAAGCTTTGTGCTCATTGTCGTTTTCCCATCTTAAATAATCTGTCCTCTCTGTAGTCTCAATCAGACACAACAAATGTGTGTTTAAACTCTGACCCAGAGTGCAAGATTGCCCAGTGAGCTACCCTCATCTTTAAAACAGTTACTTGAATGCATCAGTGACTCCATCTGGCTATAAATCACAGGGTCTGTTACACTCTAGATCTCTTTTTGCATTCAGTTAGCTTTACATTTATAACACTAAGAGCTACCATTTTACATATATTTAACATTAAATCCCAGTGAGATTAAAATCCCCTTTATAAGATAGCCCAGCCATACAATAGCCCTGATCATACGAAATAAACTGTAGCATGTATATAATGACAATCCACAAAAACAACTATTTAAATACAGCAACTTCATAATAAAATAATAAAAATTAAAATTAATAGTATTGCAATGAAGTACATAGGAGTTTTTGCTTGAAAAACAAAAAATAACAATAGGATGCAAATCATACTGCTTTGAAACTAGTATAATGTTTACCATGCTCAATATGTGAAGTCAGAGTATAAGCATTCTAACAATCAGCTCTTAACACAGGATATCTTCATCTGAAGGTGGCACTGGACATTAAGTTAATGATCCATTTAAGTTGTTTAAATTCATACTGGGAACATCAAATTCGCCAATTCATTTTCTTAACCACTTATTAAATACAGGTTGCTGGGGGGCTTTTGTTCATCCGATCAACTGTTGTGGTAGAAACAGGTTGCACCCTGGTTAGACAGCCAGTATGTTCACATCAAATATTTTTCCAAACAATTCATGAAAAACCACAAAAGTCAACTTTATGGTACCTTGAGAAAGTCAGATGTCCTCTCTTCTATCTGGCTCCGCCTTTGGCCCATGCACCTGGCCTGATTACTCACCTGCAGCTAATCTGCCTGATTACCTGGCCACTATTTAAGATGGCGATTCAGCGCTTCTTGCCGCCAGATCGTTGAGTAACCTGTGTTAGCGTAGCTCCAGCAAACCTGTTTCTCCTGTGCGAATCTCTAGCTTGTTTCTGACCGTGTTCTCCTGTATTTAGATTCCTCTGGACCTGTTCCATTTTCCTGTCCCTGGATTATCTGAGAGTGGCTGAGTGCCGAGATGTGCGTAGAGCGAGAGCCTGAGTGACTGAGGAGGAGCGTTGCGTATGTGTGGGGACCTTTTCCCTTCCTCCCTCTGGATCCCTGGAAGCCCCGACCCCTGCACATTGTATATATTGCACTTGGTGTTTCTGTAAATAAACTGTTGGCTTTCATTTTGAAATAAACCTGGTCTGCGCTTGAATCTGTTTGGACCTGTGACATCATCAGGAAATTGTGAATATCTGTACAAAATGATAAGCCAATCCATCCTGAACATGTTCATTTTAGATCATGGGACAGCTTAATTTGATTTCAAGTTGGTCAGACTAACATAATTTTATTAAAAACCAATAAAACACCGTAAAATGTCCCTTATTTTGGTGGGAAGAACTACATTCAGAAAATTCATGAGCAACATGAGTATCATAAGAAAAATTATGCAGTTTCAACAATGTCTCAGATTTTCCACATTCAGTCTACTGTACTGTAGGAATAATCTACAGTTGTGATCAGAAATTTATATACAGTCATCAGGAACATGAATGTGGTGGTAATTTGGGGCTTTTAATAATTTCTTTGAACTGTTCTTTTTCCAAGTTGGAATAACTTTACAGCACACATCTGACCAAAGGCCTGTTAACCTCTTTTTTATGATCCTTATTGACTGCAACTGTTAGTTTCACTTTGCCACCACAAAAAGCATTTGTTTGACAGCACTCATTAGATTGACCAATACTACAAACGACAGGCAAGTCCAAGGGCCTAAGTGAAGTTCTAAGGAGATTCTACATTTTACACAAATTGGGAAGGTCTGTTGGAGTAATTTCTAAATAATGGTATATTCCAGGATCATAACTTCAACAATTATACATGAGTACAAGTTATTTGAATGTGTTACCACTTTGCCAAGGTCAGGAAGATGGCCCAAACTGTTACCTTTAGTTGAGGGGAAATTTGGTTCTGATGTTCAAGAACCCAGGAACCACCAAGGCCTGTCATAAACTGGAAACTGCTGGAATACCAGCACCACTGTCCACAGTGAAGCCAGTTTTACATCACCATGAACTGAGAGGGTGCTCACCAAGAAAGAATCCCCTACTAGTCACTAGTCATTAAAGATGTATGCTGTACAATCATTCCATCCTAGAAAAAGAAAAGTTTAAAGAAATCTTTTAAAGCCCCAAATTACCAAGAAATTAATGCCCATGATGAATGTAAATTTATTACCATAAATGTATTAGGTCAGACAGCTGCTCTCATTATTCATTCTAAGCATCTTGCAACACAGTGTCTCTATATACAAAATACAGTGTTAAGTGCAAAAATACTGTTGCATAAATGGTCTAGATTGACTCATTTGGGAGGCTGATTTTGGCCTATGGGCCATAGTTTTAACACCTGTGTGTTCAAGTAAAGTTGGTGACTGCACAGACCAAATTAGGGAATTACCAAGGTCAGCAGGCTGTGTTCTCCCTGCTGTAACAACATCTTAGTGTCACACAGCTAGCGTGGTAACAAATCACAATTAATCCCCAATGGTTTTGTTGCATTGAGTTTAAAGTTGTTTAACAGAACATAAACGTTTTGTGCGGCCAACCTTGGCACTTTCCTGCTCCCAATTACTCAGAGAAATCCTCACATTTAAATGGTCATAGTGATGGAAAACAAATTTAGTAAGTTACATAAGCATCCTGACAAACTGATGTTAATCTTTAGAATTGTAATACACAAACTCCCACCAGCTGCCTTCATTTAAAGAAAGCTGAAAGTAATGCACATCCAGCCTGAGTAAACAACCAAGTGAAAAGTGGAGGAGGCAGCAGTGGGTTTTATTGTGTTTCAAGGCATCTGTATATGTAAGAGAGCGCATGAAAAGACTTGATGCTGAGTGCATTCTACATTAAATAATTTTCCATCAACAAATTCAAACATTTCAACATTTCTAAAACCTTATTCTTCCTTTAACTCAAAACACACACACACATACACAGACTAGCAACAGTACACAGGTAGCAATAGTGATTTGGCCTTAAGCTTATTTTACGTTTGTGCTTGTTTGTTTTGTTTTTTCAGGATAGCTTGTCTCCTGAGGGCCAAACAAGGTAAGAGAGAAAGCAACTCAAGCTTAAACATACAAATAAAGGGAGCACACGCAGGTAAAAAATCCGGTATAGCAAGGTTAGTAAATGCCAATCAAATCAATACTCTTTGGTCAATTAGCTTATTACTAGACAGTACTACACCTTCACGTATAAGTAGAATACGAGAAATAAGAAGGCAGCAAAAGGTTCCCGGGCCCAGCTGCCAATAACTCTTTGTTCTGTTTTGTTTATTTGGCTTTGTCAAGTCATTAGACAGCATTCTAGATAGGCTCATCAGTAAGCGGCTAAACAGAGGGAGGGAGTAACAGTGCATGTGTGTCTGACAAATAGAGAGGGATAGTTGTGTGTGTCATATGTCAGGGTCACCATTGGTGCCAATCCAGGTCCTGCAGCTTACTGACCCAGAAATGAATGACACTAGCACTAAAAGGCTATCAGCAAACTGCACTCAGTCATTTGCCATCATTGCGAACGACTGCCTGCATGACGGTTTAAATTACCTAATGGATGAAAATGAGAACTCAGGATGGTCGAGAGAAAGGGATAGGAGGAGGAGAGGGAAGACAGACAAAGAGAGGGGTGATGCTGGCGGGGTTTGAGACAGCAGCACCAGGAGAGCTGTTAGGCACCGAGGAAAAAAAGAAGAGTCAGCAGACCAGAGAAGCTGTAAATGAGGGAGTAATGAAGCCATGCAGGTGGGGGCAGGTGATCTATAATAAATGAAGGTGAGAGGGGAGGAGACAAGAGGCTGTTAGCCGGGCTTTGCTTAGCCTATTATAAACAGACAGCCAATCAGAGAATCTCTGACTGACCCTGATGGAAGGCAGGGAGCAAGAAAGGTTTGGTTTGATGTTTAATGATGTTCCCAGTATAGGCATAACACAAAGAATACATGTGCTTTTTTGCAGCCAGAATCTAGCGTTTTCCTGCTAATGTATTTTATCAGTATCTGTTTTTGCAGGGTCGTGGCAGGGAGGACATAATAAAGGCAAAGTGTCAACATACTAAAATCAATAAGAACTGGGATTAAAAACCATTATGTACAGATTCAAATTTCACTGCAGGGTTAAAACAAACATATCCAAGCCATCCTACACAAGTTTTATTTTTACTGACCTTGTATATTATTCACTTTTTGTTCGTTCAATATCTGCTTTTGCCTCTTTACTACCAGCTGGCATTGCTGGCTATAGTAAAAAATACAGTAAACGCAAAGTGTATAAGCCCTATCAGTTTACAACTCAAATCCAAAAAATCAGATTAAAAATAGCAGCATGTGGTCCATGAAGACTGCCCCTTCAGCATTAAACCTGCAAATATCATAACCAGCAGGGGCCAACTCCTCTGCTTGCAAAAATACGTCCACTTGTATAGAAGCCTATGAGCAAAGGCCCTACTTTTCTTCTACTTTTTGATTTATTACCTCAGTAAACATTTTACTAATGAGTTTATGGTCTCAGTTGGTAATTTCAAGCCTTCTTCATTACAGGATATTTTTTTATTCTATAAATAATGGTCACACTGAGGGTAAAATAGATGATATAGAAGGGTATGCTTTGTCCTCCATCTGTTTCTGGGTTCCCAGCAGACCTATTCCTTGCTGTTTTTCTTCTTCAAAAAAATCAAGATGCTGACATTAAATCTAAGGAAACCTAAGCTTTAAAACTGAAGTGCACAGACCAACAGGTGAGGTCACAGTGACTACATTCACCTTTTATCTCCCCGTCCCATATGAATCAGACAACTCAGTGGAGTGGACTGATTCATATGTCCGGACCCAGGCAACATGCCATCCATGTGTTGAACATACTGAAATATTCTTTTCTAATGTCTGTTTCATGATATCAGCTTTTGGTATAGCTGCTTCAGTTTTGGCTCTTGGGATTGTGCTGTCACACAGATCTGGTCATGGAGGTCACGAATGACAATTGCGTAATGTATTGACTTAGAGTGTGTTCCTGTATGTTATGTTCATAAAATAGGCTTTTATAAGGAAGACATCATGACCATGAGATATTAAGGTAAAATGCCTTTGCCTGGCGGCTAGAATCAGCCAGCAAGGCTGAACTTTTACTGTGGACTGGACCTTCGTCTCATTTCCTGTTTTTTCTCCTTATGTGCAGCACTGTAATTTCTTTTGCCTTTAGTGTTTATAGAGTTCTGTTTTCATGTTTGGACTTTGTTTAAATTGGATTTACTTCAGCATTAAAGATTTTTTGTTCAAGTCAATCAGCCTTTAACCTCCTCCATTTGGGTCCTAACCTTTCTCTGACAGTTGTGAATTATGGAAATGTTACATTTTAGGATGTTTCCTCAGAAAACCAGTTTACCAGATTTGTTTTTGTCAAATTCAAAAAGTAAGGCATGTGAACTCCATTTGAACAGCATTATTTGTGAAACCATATTTTAGCTGTGTTTCTACCGCCAGCCCTTCTCCAATCTGCTGACAGTTCTCCCCCTTCTGATCAAAGGAGTGTGATCAAAGAAAATCACATCGTGTATATAAATATTATACTACAAATAAAATTAACTCAAACATGAGACACTGCCATACAGATTTTCTTCATATTTAGCATTACATTGGGGTGAGCTGATATTATCCTTAACCTTTGTCAGTGAGGCTTAACAGCATATTGATGATGCATAATTGTAACATTTCCATTTAAACAAAATGATCAAGAATGCATTTCCCTCATCATGTGAGTGCTTCTAAGTAAAAGGCTCAGTCGAGTGTGGCCAAAACTCTAATTTCTTTACTGACATTCTGGTACACTGCTTCAGAAACAATTTCAAACAACTGCATGATTTGATCAAAGACTGTATCCTGGGACCGAATTACAAACTTATATGGGAGCCACTAAGCTTCAACAGCACCATCAGCAGTGATACCAGTGACTTTTTCTTCTCTAGAGAACACAATATCTTCAGTCTTCTTCATTTTTTTTGTACATCTAGAACCTATGCTATCACTTCCTCTTGAAAAGGTGCCATGTCATCCAAGCAAGCAACACAAAAGGGAGCAGAACTTCTCCACTTCCGACATGCTGTACGGTCTTGAAGACTGACTGTTAAGGTAGAGATGACTGTTTGGTGAAAAAGCCTGAAGTAAGTCTGCCATGGTCCAGAAGGCTGAGATGAAACACAAGCTTTAAATCCAGAAACCATGCACAAAAACAGTTGGTAGGTCAAATGCTAGTTTTACAGTTTCTTTACAAATATCAGTATACTTCGCCACTCTGAACCTGTTGCCTGAAATAGAAGGTAGAATTGAATATATCTATAATCAATTAGCATTTTCTAGCATTTAGTGAAGTGTTCACAAGCACTTACTGATAATTGTCCATATTTTAGCCCGTTATCTAGAAACTTACCGGCCACTTCATTAGGTACACCTGTTCAACTGCTTGTTAGTGCAAACACCAATCAGCCAATCACACGCCAGCAAATCAGTGCATTTAAGCATGTCCAATAGAAATGGTCAAGAGAACTGTTGAAGTTCATATCAAGAATAGAATAGGGAAGAGAGATGATTTAAGTGGCTCTGAACGTGGCATCGTTGTTAGTGGCAGACGAGCTCGTCCGAGTATTTCAGAAACTGCTGATCTGTTGGGATTTTCTTGCGCAACCATCTCTGGGGTTTACAAAGAATGGTCCACAAAGCAGAAAACATCCAGTGATCGGCACTTCTGTGGGAGAAAAAATGCCTTGTTGATGTCAGAGATCAGAACATGTTCCAAACAAGGTATGCAGAAGTACATCTCTAAATACACAAACATAAAATCTTGAAGCAGATGGGCAACAGCAGCAGAAGACCATACCAGGTGTCACTCCTGTCTGCTAAAATCAGGAAACTGAGGATAACATTTGCGGGTTCATTAAAATTGGACAATCACAGATGTTTTCTGGTCTGCTACAATATTTGGATGGTAGTGTGAGAGTTTGGGGTAAACAACATGAAAGTATGGATCCAACCTGCCTTGTATTAACAGTTCAGGTTGGTGGTAGTGGTGGTGTAATGGTAGGGGGAATATATTCTGGGTACACTTTGGGCCCCTTAGTACCAACTGAGGATCATTTATACAGCCTACCTGAGGACTGTTGCTGACCATGTTCATCCCTTGACGACCATGCTATGGTCATTTTGTGATGGATGCTTCCAATAGGATAAGCTCAGATCACCTAAACCTGGTTTCTTTAACATGATAATGAGCTCTCTGTACTCAAATGGCCCCCACAGTGACCAGAGCTCAGTCCAGCAGAGCACCTCTAGGATATGGTCGAATGGGAGATTTACATGATGGGTAGCAAATCTGCAGGAACTGTGTGATGCCATCACATCAAAATGGACGGAAATCTCAGAAGAATGTTTCCAGCATCTTGTTGATTCTATGAAACAAAGAATTAAAGCAAGTGGACTCCAACCCAATACTAGTAAGGTGTAACTAATGAAGTGGCCAGTAAGTGTATTTCACATTATTGCCATTAATTTTTGAATATTTGGAGGCCTTAGAGTCTTTCATCCATGCAGTATAGATTAATGGACCCCATCGTTCCAACTTGCATAAAACATGGTCATAAAAAAGTTCCTTAAAGCTCCTCTGATTTAAATTTACATATTAATAATCAATCAAATAATAAAGTGTAATATGATGCTCTGATGAAGATACAAATAATGCTATCCTTCAGTTTTTCTCAGCTCTGCAATGTTGTTAAACATCTTCCATTCCTCTGGTTTTGATTTATGGTCCACAGTTTTATTGTTTCTGATCAAACTCAGCTCTGTCATTAACATATTTCATATATCTCTTGTCCTCGGGACATAAACAAAGCTAAAATGAGAGTGAATGCTGGAATTATTTCCATCACTTGGCCTGAACTATAAGTCAAAATAATGCTAATATTGTTACATGTCTGACAAATGTGAAAATGGGCAACTTTTGCTTAAAACTTGTTCTCTATGACTTTTTATGAAGTGATAGTAGATCAGTTTTGTGTTTCCGGCTTTTTGTACTACTACTTTGTGTAGAGTTTAGGAGAAAGAAAAATAACAGCCTTCCTTCTCATGTTTTGGTCTGAGATTTTTTTTTTCTAACATAGCTAATTAGTACAAAATGCTTTGGCTAGGTAACAATGAAAACTTGAATGTCATAGGCTGCTATAAAAGCACCGCCACTCCATATTTTAAAAATTTTAAATGAGTTGCCATGTATACAGTAAAAGTTATGATGGATTGCCTATTTCGAGTAAGCTTCAAGTCTCAGCAAGTTGATGTATGTATTTTATTGAAATGAGGCAAATGAATGAGTGACTCGAACGTAGGAAATCAAAGTTATGGTTTGGAAAATGGCCATCAGTAATGCAAAGTGTACATGATTTGCAATTAATGGACTGAATCACACAGAGCTACAGTTTTGGCCCTTTAATGGTGCAGTATAAAAAATTTTTATGACATAGATTTATCATGATCGCTCAAAAAATTATTCTAAGTGAGATTTTTTTTTAAACAACGAGACACAGCTTCACCGAGCCATCCCGAAGACCACGCGAGAGTGATGCTAACATGTTTCAAACTGGGGTTTTTTTCTGCAGTCAGTCAACAGCACTCTGGTAGCCTAGTTATAAATCAACATAATGAGGCATAAATCAGCATTAATTAGCATATGGGTTACGGGGGCGCCTGTAAGATACATAATGGCAGATGACATATATTCTCCATTATTGACTCACACAGAGCAGCAGCAATCACCACCATCTCTCCCTCAGCCTTTCTTCACCAGCTCATCATTATTTGCAATCACTGTAGGGTGTGACTTCTACAAATCGCAAGTGTCAGTGCAGGGAACCAGAGAGACAATGCCTGCAACTGTTTTTTCACTGCAGAAGTCTCATCCACGGACACTCCAGTGTCTCTGATGAGGTGGAGGGCAGGAAAGCGATGACAGAAACAATCTGATAAACGGCTGAGGTACGGAAGTCACAGTCGGCAGTATTTAATATTGCTCACTACACTGAAAGTAATACATCGGACCCCAATGAGAAGTAAAATCAAACAAGTTTCTGGACTTCTAAAAATTAATTACACTACAATTCATAAAGCATCTGTAATAAGTTCTTATATTTATCCCTTTCTCTAAAGGTACACTTTTCCCTGTTTCTTCTAAATTTGTTTGTCCTGAGTGGTCTCTTCACCCATTTTCCTCTCATTCTTCTCACAGAGCTCATTCAGTCCAGGGGGGCCTTTAAAGAGTTGCCAGTCAACAGGGAAGCAGTACTATCTGTGAAGCTCGGCTACTGGACGGCAAACACACACCGCGTAGAGGCCCAGCAGTGATCTGTCTGCTGAAGCGTTTCCAAACGCCTCTCTCAGTCTGCCACTCTGCATAATCAAGCCTCCAAACACAGCATGCCGTTCCGGCTCCCTTGGCTTGGCTTTATCTGAAAAGACAGCATGTGTAGATAGACCAGCGCAGAGAACAATTTGTACAATTGGTGGCAAGAAAATGAGTGTATATATTTCAGCCTAAAGGCCTGGTGTCCAGCTGCAGGGTCCCTCATGTATTTGGAATAGGGAGGCACTTGGTTCTTTTCATCTCTTCACTTCACAATCTCTAATTATCTCGTGCATATCATTTAACTCCAGCCCTCTTTTTACACTTTTCTTGCATGACACCTTTTTTTCTTTTCTCCAACCTCCAGCAATTCCTGCTGCTAATTTAAGCATGTTGAGTGCCTTACATTGTACTACATAAATTCCCTAATAGCCACACTGCCAACCACAAAATGTTATATATCTGTGATGTGATGGCTACTTGAATAGTGAAAAATAAACAATCAACTATGTCATAAACCATCAAGAATTTCACATACTCATCTACCTTAACTTATAAAAAACTTTATAAAGTAGCAGAACTACTCTTATATTTAGCATCCTCAGCTGTATTTTATGTAGAGCCAAATAATCTTGCTCCACTAGTTTCCATAGAAAGAGCCAGGCATAATAATCACAGCCTGATGCATATTTTAGCATGGAAAAGCGCGCCGGGGGCAATATGAATTTGCTTCTTTTTCATGTTGATCTTTCTCTTGTCTTCTGGAGTCAAATGAAACAAAAGAGCAGCCAAGCTGCTTTTTAGTGCCTTCATTATGGTGATGTCATAAAAGAAACTGTGATCGTGTTGCTACAGTAATGTATAATGTCAGCTATCATATACATCTGTGTAAATGTTGAATTTTAAAAGCTAAAACATTTGCTCACATTTGCTTTGCAAAAACAAATCATGTAATTTCTAAGCATTCATACGGGTTAATGATTCAAACAGAACCATGAGACTATGAACTGCTTGGGAAATTTGCAACAGTTTTGCTGACTTTCAGTTACAACTGTCTGTTCGAGACATTTCTCATAAAGCTGACTGCTCTGGCTTTCAACAGTATTACCTGTCATTGTCTATCAGCTCCCTTACTTTTGTTTTCAGTATTGAAATAAAACTCAACTTAAAATAAACCATCTGAATAGGCACATTCTCTATAACTCATTTTGTTCAAGTTACTGCCTTGCATCCCAGGTATGTGCTTGTGCCAGCAGATGGAGAAAGCCTACTGGTGGTGTCTACCAAGATCTGTATTTAAATAATGGACTGAGCTGAGCAGCATTTGTGTCCATATGGTTGCCTCCAGTTCCTCCCTAATGATCTTGCTGAAGAATAAATATCAGGATTTGCAGACATTTGCAGGGAGAAAGATTTTTTATATAGCGCTGAGTATACTCTTCTTTTTACGACACAATGGAACTATGACGGCTCAATAGGCAGCAAAGAAGGTGTAAACCATTTATCTAAGCACGAGATGACATTTTTAAAGAACCTCACTTTGCAAAACATCTGTGCTTTAAGGAGAAATTTGGGTAATCAGAACATATGCTTCAGATGTGCTTTTTGTCCATGGCTAAAATGTCTCTACTTTTTCTTGCTTGCATTCACACACATGTACAAACATGCCCAGTACGTAAAAACACTCTATTTACATACATGTGCCCCCCCCACATTCTCAGAAGTGACAGTTTCCTTTTTGAGCGTTATCTTCACAAGGCTTTTGTTCGCCTATCGGTTTCCTTACAAATAACCTTTGAAACTTCCTGATCTTGATCCGATGTGTCTTATATATAAAGATGTAAGTGTGTTGGGAATAACATTTCTGTTACTGACACTGCTGGATGCAAGAGTATTATGAAAGGGAGGATGATATATATCATTATTGTGTGCCTGGAGTAATAAATGTCATTCTGATAGCATTTTTATATTGTCCCTGAGTGACTGAATGTCCTATACATTTTAACACACTTTTAAATCTGCTTCAGGTAATAACAGTGGTCAAGTGTGGGATTTTGCTCATTTTCCACTCTATTCTTGGACTCTTTTAAGCCCCCTGAAGCTAACTTTCCAATGACTGGCTGCCACTGGCAAACAAAAAGATATGAAGGTAGGTGGGGTTTCTCTATTTGAAAACTGAGCTGTGTGTCTGAGATGACAATATTATCCATATCTGGTCTCTATGACATCATGCAGAGCGTAGAAATTCTCTGCAACATAGTTAAAGCAAACTGAAACCTCAGGTTGTTGCTCACAGGGATTACCTCTATATAGGCTGATCTCATTATTTTATATGTGATCTATATTATAAATATGACAAAAAATAAGAAAAAGCATATTAGTCCACTAATTTCACAGTATTCTCTTTTTTGGCTCTACAGTGACATGATAAAGCATTAACCATTCCTAGGCTTTCATGGTCGTAGATATACACAAAAGAAGAGTTTGGTGAAAACTAGACCATCACTTCCACGGCAACTCTGCGACAAAGTAGTTGGGTGCACTTTGTAATTGTGACTGCTGTATAAGAAGGAAGGATCACTGCAAAATTAGTGCAAAGTCCTTCCTTTATCCTATAAAAAGACAACTAATAGGGTCACTTTCTTTTGGGATTACAATGCTTCATCCATAAGGCAGGTGCAGTCTCTGAACTGCACCATTGCCATCATCAAAACACCAAGTAAGGGCATATATTTGGGAGAATAGTCTTCCATCCTTCCAGTAGAGTCCAAACCACTTGGAGAATCATTGCCACGATGAATTAGTGTTCTGGTGGCATGTGTCGGCCCATCACCTTACTGAGACTGGTTTTTCCTTCCTCTACCATCTATGGCAGACAGAAAATTTTATTTGTGACTCAAAAGACTAGATGGACAGAGACAGATAAGGAGACAGAAGGCTCGAGGGAGGCTGAGAGGGCAAAAAGGAGAAAAAACAAAATGCCTCTGGCTAAGAATAGTACGGGAAGAGAAAAGAAATGGCATAAAGAAGCAAGACAGAAGATGAGTAAGAGGCTAGGTGCCAGGGGACTTGGTTTGGAGAAGTAGAGGGGGCGAAAGGGAGGTAAAAGGCAAAGAGGAAGTGATACAGTAATGGCAGAGGGGAATCCACACTGCAGGTCCATTGGGAAAAAAATATTCTTTGTTGCCCTGTCCTGAAAAAGGCCCAGTGTTGTGAGTGTGAGTGTGTGAATTTCCCTGATTTGTTAAACTCCAGACAACCTCTGCTTTCTGACAAAATCAACATAGCTTTAATCTTGCATGCAGAGCCCTCTCCTCGCACTGTGTTTCACCTCATTTTGGCATCGCCTAGTAATCAGTAGAGCCGTCTGGCATGAGGTGCTTGTCAGGGAGAATTAGAATGAGGTTAAGATTATTTTATTATTTTATGTCTTTACATCACAGTTTAAGTCCCGGGGCTTTTTATCTGAACATCAGATATTAATTAAAAACACACCAAATTAATATAATACAACCAGTATGGTTTACACCCTTCAGGTTACAACCAGTATAGAAAGTGGCAGGTAATGAAACAAGGACTTCAGAGTTTTCCACGTGAAAAGTTCTATTGGCTACTTAGCCTTACTGACGGCACTTACCATGAGTTTTTAATGTAACATTTTTTTAAACTGGTAGTAGTAGTTAACTTTTAGGTTTTCAAAAGGTGATCATTTAGAAGTTATACTTTCTTGTTTTCCTACTTGTAGTAGATGTTGAAGGGAGGCTGGCTTGCTTTCATTCCTAAATTGATTTCGCTTTCATCTTTATATTTAGACTTGTTTATCTATTACAGTATATTAAAATTAGTTTTTAAATAAACTGCTTTTTGGATTTTATTTTTGTAGATAAGCTGCAGTCAATTAAAGATAGTACACATTTTGACTGAACCACATAAACACACTAATATGAAAACCATCTCTAAATTACACAAGTATCTACAGAAACAGATACATGTGCAAGTAAAACTAGATGCGTCAAAACAAAATGGAAAAAAGAACACAAGCTCTATTAATTACATTTGTGTATTTTCTTTATTTTTAAATTACATTTTTACATGAAAAGCAAACAATTCTAGTCACCAGCCATGCTGGAGATAGTGTGGACACACTCACTGGGTACTTTGTTAGATGTACCTGTTCAACTACTGGTAACACAGATATCTAATCAACCAATCACATAGGAGAAATTCAGTGCATTTAGGCATTTAGACATGGTCGAGACAACCTGTTAAAGTTCAAACCGAGCATCAGAATGGAGAAGAAAGATCAAATAGACTGCTCTGAGAATAATCTACTGGCATTTCCCAACTAAACTATCTGTAGGGTTTAAAGAGAATCAATCAGAAAATTAATGGCTTGTTGATACCAGAGGTCCGAGGAGAATGGCCAGACTACTTCAAACTGATAGGAAGGCAAAAGTAACTTGTTACAACCAAAGTATGTAGAAGAGCATCTCTGAATGCACAACACATCGGACCTTGTAGCAGATGGGCTACAGCAGCAGAAGACTCATTTGGAGCAATAGCCAAGAATAGAAAACTAGGCTACAGTCTACACTGGCTCACCAAAACTCAATAACATAATAGTGGGAAAACATTGCCTGGTCTCATGAGTCCCAATTGTGCTGTGACATTAGAGGGTATGGTAAGAATTTGGTGTAAACAACATGGAAGAACGGATACATCTTGCCTCGTCTCAACGGTTCAGGTTGCTGGTGGTATAATGGTATGAGGAATATTTTCTGGGTACACTTTAGGCCCATCAGTACAAACTAAGGATCATTTATATGCCACAGTCTAGCTGAGGATTGTTTCTGAAAATGTCCATCCTTTTACGACCACAGTGTACCCATTTTCTGATGGCTGCTTCCAACAGGACAATGCACTTTATCACAAAGCTCAAATAACCTCAAACTGGTTTTCTGAACTTTACAATTGGTTCTCTGTATTCAAATAGCCTCAACAGTCATAAAATCTCAATAAAATAGAGCACCTTTGGGATGTGGTGCAATGAGAGATTCGCACAATGGATGTCAAGCTGACGAATCTGCAGTAACTGAGAGATGCTGTCATGTCAATGTGCACCAAAACCTCTGATGAAATGAAATCCCCAAGATGTTATGATATTGTACCTTGGAGTAATAAAAAGAGAACGTTGTTAAACTCATTACTGCTAACGGGGGAAAAAAGCAATTACAAAGAACTCCAAGTCTTAAACAATGGATGGACTCAGTGATGGAAATATTTATGATGGAGAGAATCACTTTCTTGCTAAGAGATGTCTTTTTACAAAAGTGGGAGCAATTAATTTGCATCTCAGTTGAAATTACATTTTAACTAAAGAGTGCACTACCTTTCTGTAACTAAAATGACTATGGACATTTGGGACAATATACTCCTAGAAAGAAATATTCTGTTCAGTACACCAACTGCTTTTTTTATTGCAGTAGTGCTAAATAAGAAGTTCAAAAAGAGATGGTACCAAATTAAAAGAGGCTCATTATTATCATCTATATAACCACACTGGCAGCAACCCAAGAGAGAAGTTGCCAGACATCCATTAGTCTTGCACAAGCGGAAAAACAAATTCTCTGTTATTGGCAGGGAAACATTGTCTCTAGCTGCAGCAATGTGGTAGCATCGATTTGTATAATATATAAATAAAAGAGTTAGTGAAAATCAGCTACTTAATACATCTATAAAATCTCAGCAGATCTTGGCAGATTTTTCAAACTCAATGACAGCAGGTTCAGAGGTCCAGCCATCATCAGTAACATGGATCTGAAAGTCACTTTCACTCACCAACACATTCACAGAGGGTTTACACATAGAAAAAGTCTGTTCAAGGCAAGACTGTCATGGTAGAAAAGCCATGGAGAGTAATTACACACATAAACAATCCTCTTTATGAATGACTGTACTTATCACAGAGGCTCCTGTCTGTTTCACTTCATTATCTGACTTCCAAGTAAAAATTCACACTTAAGACTTAATTGAGTTTATATTCTTAATTGGCTCCACCGCTGGGGGTAATTAAACAAATTATTTCTTTGAAAAAAGAATTTCCATTGGGTAAGTGAGAATGGAGCAATGCAATATCTGAGTTATTGCATCATACAGTGCTGCACAATGTTCCTTTACTGAATTTTAGAGTACAGTTTAAGGTTTGAAAATAAGATCGACCACTTCCATTCATCATTAGTTTACCTTTTGGTGACGGTTTGTTCTGCTCCGCTAGCTGTGAGCAGTTGAGGCCACTCAACTGCGCAGTGCCTCATAACTTTTCCTTCTCTGTCTTCTTATCATGTTTCCTCTGCATGTTATGTGTATTTTTTTTATTTATGCAAGTACACAGCACATTGTGGAGCTGTATTCAAAATTATGGATGAAGTCTCTTTCAAGATGCCACACACCACATACTGTTCTGTTTGATGTTGGCAGAGGAAGACAATTAAGGATGTATAAAATCTGCTTTCTCTTGTCTTTTATTTCCTCGCTCTCACTTTGTATCTGTCGCTCATTATCCTCTGTTGAAACACACATACCTACAGCGCAGCCAGCCTTAAGACTGCAGATTTGAGAACAGTTACTAAAATGGTGTTTGACACTAGAATATACAGTCTGATGTGTTTCAGCTGTCCAAACATATTTCGTACCTGTCAAAACATATAAGAATTTATAAATGAGTCTGTGAGCAGACAGTATCAGAGGCAGTGTCATGACTAATCTTTGCTGGAAACACAACCGCTGATCTCAACAATGTGATATGCATGCTTTGGACCAAGAAAAGAGACACTGCACCATATACACTAGCCACATCAAACTGCATATATACATTCATGATCAAACCCTTGTAACCCAAGCGCTTTAATACACTGAATTTCTAACAGACATCTAAAGTAATGCCGTGCCTTCGAGGAAGATAAAAGACAAGCACAGCTAGGATGACGGTGTCTGGATACTGTATCTCATTCAATTTGATAACAAAGCATATTTTCAGTGCATTTTGACTGATGACATTTTCCATTGCTTTTCCTACTAAAAGACCACAGAGTAACAAAATCATTACTATTGAACATGGAAAATGTCAGGTAATTCTGCTATAATTTATTAATTCAGCAAAAAATTTGCTAAATGGCAAACTCAAGCTATATTGGTGACTTTAATAGCATGATGCACCATTAGTGTTGAGTTATATTAATTTAGAGAATGCATAATATCATTTAGAGGTCATTTATTATTTTTGTTTGTTTTTATATTGGAATATGTTTAGATTTGCAATAAACACTGAAATGCTATGTCGTAGTCTCAATAGGTGAAACTAGTTTGAGTCTAAAGCAGCACCCAGGAGTCAGCAGTTTTATTAACACAAGTAGGAAATTCATGAGTGGATTGGATGCAACAGGTGGGACAATTTAGCAACCCTGGGTGAGAGAGGAGACAAGAGTTAGACTTGGCTGACACAAGGGTTGAGGTGTCTAGAGATTTCAGTGGCAATTTTTGAATGCAGGTAGGTATTCTCACTTTGGAGACACTTGAAGTGAACAGTGGGCAAAGCCACTGGTCATGTTTTTGGAAAAGGTTAGAGACAGGTAGGTCTTACATAGGTAGATTGAAGAGATGAGTTCTTGACCTGAGATTTCCAAAAGGCATGGACTAGTTTGATGGAATCAGGTAAGTGAGTCTGGAAGAATTGCAGCCACGCAGGACACAATCTGGTGAAGATTGATAGAGCCGGACCTTATATGCAGGCACGTGATTAGACTGATAAAAACAAAACAAAAAAACTAAATAAAAAACAGGTGTGCTGACTGAAGAGTGGGAACTGGAGGCTCTACTCACTGGGAGTTTTTCCCAGAGCTTCTCCCTGAGCCTGGATCTGTCAGAGGTTTCTTCCTGTTAAAAAGGAGTTTTTCCTTCCCACTGTCGCCAAAGTGATTGCTCATATGGGGGTCGTCTGATTGTTGTGGTTTTTCTGTATTATTGTAGGATCTTAACCTTACATTATTAAAGACTTTGCTGTGATAGGCGCTGTATATAAATTGAGTTGAAAATAAATGCAGGGAGTGCATGAAGACTGTGAGTTTGCTCCATCTGGATTAACAGAAAGAGCTGTTCATTTGTGTCAGCGTTTTAAATTGGAAAGTAAATAAGTAACACAAGAAAAGTCTGGACTATAAATATGGCATTTTACGCAGTTTGGCAACATTTTTATCCGCTCAATTTAGAGTGGACTTTTACGCATATAAAAAAAAATTAAATATAAGAGACCGAAAAGAACCCAAAGAGCTAGTAATAGGGGCATGTTTAGGGACTATGAGTTACATTTTTATGTGATCACAGCATTAAGTTATAATAATTTTTAAAAATATAATTACATAAGTTGGGTTAGGTTTCTTTTTGTAGAAATACAAAAAGACACATAAGCTCTGGCAGGGTGTATTTCATTAACCAAAGTGTTCTTTTTTGATCACTTTAGCATTACAAATATTATTACTGCCAGTATTACATCTAATTTGCTTTTCATGAAAGAACCCTGAGCAGAATTTGAAACAAATTCACGTTCTGAATCTCTTCAACATTTTATTCATAAAACATAATTTCAAAATCCTAAATAAGAAGTACTGTGAACATCAAATGCACAGACACAATTCATCTTAGAATCTGTTATTTCTAGGGCCACAAAGAAGCTGAACCTCATATTCTGTGAGGAAGGGAACAACTTAGATGAAGAGAAATAAATAGAAAAAAGACCAACAAAGAAAGCCTAGAGTGTGCTTTTCCATGCCCTCTTTAACCCCTGCTGCTATAGAAACAGCAGTACAGAGTTCCACACATGCTGGTACAGTGGAGTGAGAGATTTTTATATGAGGGACGAATCTAAATTCAACCAACACCAGATAAAAAGAGAAAATGAAAACTAATATGTAGAAGTTATTCATCAAGTCAAATACAAAAACATTTACTTGTTCTAGCTTCTCAAATGTAAGACTCTTCTTCTTTGGTTTACTTTTATTAAATAATGTAATTTCCAGTAACACATGTCTAGATACCAGTTGGCAACCCCCTTGCAATCTCTAGTTGCCAGGAAAAATGTGTATTTTCTGACTGTTTATAGTTCCTGCCAATACCTAGAGGAAATAGATCACAACGTGATGCACTGAAAACTTCCCAGTGACTGCTTTGTTGACTTGCAGGTTGCCACAGTCACCTATAGTTTGCAGAAGCAGAATTGAAACACAGAAAGGTATGATGCAAACAAGAAGGTAGACCGTTTTCCTTCAAAGTAAAATGTTTGAAACTTTTTGAAACGTGCTGTTTGCAGTGATGACGGCCAACGTTTACTGTGTGTTTCCAGTTTCCATTGCAGATTTTCAAGTTAACTACGGACAGAAATTAGCTGATGTTCACTGACAACTTGGTGTCTTACATGTAAACTATTGGTAACTGTAGCAATATAACTACTAACTGATTTCATTTTTTGAGTGGCAGCCAACAACCTCTAGTGACTATTTGCCAACAGATTGGAGAATACACATTTTTCTCTACAGACTGGAGGTTGCTAGGGAGTTCCTGACTCTAGGCCTGTGTGACTGAGGCCTAATGTTACTATAATACAATATCACGATACTATAAATTAGAGTAAAAAGGACATTAAAGGAGGGCAAGATCAGGCTAGTCTTACCTTGTAATTAATAAGTAGTTTCAATTTAGGCAAGCAGCATCCTTTCCAGTGTCCCTCACTCATGACGTGTGGTTTCAAAAACCAAGAAAAGTTGAGCTCAAAGCCACACAAAAGACTTCATTAACCACTGGGGAATGTCACAATAGCTATATCCATTTGTAATATTCACTCTATGACTAGGACTTATAACAAATGCTCAAGGCTGATTTCAGCAAAATATAACTCTATTTTCTCATTTTCTGTGTATATTATCTAACAAAAATATCCCTGAATAATTTGTCTGTCAACATTGGTTTTGTATCACACTTTGCCTACCATGCACCAAGAGTTGTTAATATTCAATCTTTAGTTTATTACAGAAAATAGATAGCTGTTCTTGGAAGGACATAATATATTTTCAAGGTGTTGTTCAGCATTACAAAAAAGAAATTTGATGAAACAGCATAATGACAGGTGGAAATTGAAATCAACCCAGACAAGGACAAGCACGAGTACACTCGTATGAAGACTGTTGTCCTCAAAAAGCGATTCGTACTGTCTCATTTAAGTGAATGTCATTCAGGTTACTAGCCCTTGTAAGATTTTTACAGCCTGTACAGAGGAAAATAGCCTATGGCCAAGGTGATATGGAGAAGAGGGGGCGACACTGAGCCAAAAAGGTGCAAAGAGAAATGGCCATTACGTCCCTTTAAGCTTCTATTACTTGACAATGTTCACTGAACATCAACAGATTACATTGCCTGCAGTAATAGTTATTATTTTGCAGCGTTTTGCTGAAGGTGTTTAATGTGAAGCACAGTATAAGAAAAAAGAGTGGAAATGGCAAGAAAGCTGAATGGTTCTTTCGAGCACTCTTTTTTTCCCAACTTAAAAGAGTTTAAGTGTTGGTGAGGTGGCCTCAATTTGAAAACAGATTCATAACCCACTTTTTTCATAATGTTTTTCTCTGAACTACAGCATGATGCTCAACCTCTCGAGAAATGAAATTGTAAACCCGATTTCTCTTTATAATCTTATTCATGAGTAAAGAATATGGTGTTCTGAAGTTCCAAATCCATCTGTAATTTCCATCCCTTTTTTGTGGACAAAGCATATTTTTGCTACTTCGTGTAGAAATTAGATATATACAGTTATTTCCTCTTTTTTCCCCATGTATACACCATCCGCATCCACCATAAGGTAAGTGGGCTTTGGCTGGCAAATACAGCAGTTTATTTTCATTTTATGGAGTTATGGGAACTTATTTATACTGATAAAGAGAAAATCATATTTCACTAGCAGATCTCAGTCCTACTTGGCATTGATGTATTACTTTGGTCAAGACCATTCCCCATTAACTGGATTAAGATTCCAGGTTCTGCATACTGGAAGAAAAAGTTGAAATGTAAACAAATCAGCATTATTCTGATTTGTGAAAACACTCCCAAGGGGTTATATATATACTATAACAATGTCTTGGACAGTAACATGTGTCACAGGTAAAGCTCTCAATGACAGAAGGTTTCCCTTGTGGGGGCAAATGCTGCCTTAAAAGAAATGGAGAACACTCGTGACATTCGTAAAGAGTTAACAAAACTGCTTTATTGTGTTAGGAATAGGCACAAACAGATAAAGATGTGTGATCTCAACAAAAAATTGGGATTGATTCACTAATATGTGTGCAAAAATGTTTGTAAGTGTGTCTGCAAAATCAGAATCATGAAATGTGCACCAGTGTACCAGTCAGTTTTGTTTGTACTATTGTGCACATGTTAGTGAATCAAAATTATTCTATATCAACCAGCTCATGCTCACTATCTGCAGTCTGCATATCCCCACACCCACATTTCTCTATACAAGCAAAAATATTTGTCTTTGGGTGAAGTGGAGAAAGAGGTGTTGTAAGAGAGAAGCCTGTATCACTAAGAGAAAAACACCAAGACAAAGACAGAATGACGCCTGAAGAAACTAAAGCAATAGTGTCCGAGGAGGAGGCCAAAAAATATGCACCTTTCAAAAGTGTTTCACAGGAGTGAAGATGGTTAAAAAATAACAGTGAAATAACAGGGATTCTGAATATCTTTTCCACTCATGATGGCTCAAGTAAAACAAAAATCCTTGATAATATAAAAAAGGAGAAGACAGGTGGAGACTACCTTGAGATAAGAAACTCACTGCAATAATAAACATCCAGATCCTCCAGAATTTGTGGGAAAGTGCCAAGAAATTAGACTATATTAGACATCATTTAGATAGGATGGGGGTCATCGTTAATGATAAGACAAGATGACATGAGAAAAGACAAGATAATGCCTATAACAATGTGTTTTACAAAGTTTAAAGTCTACACTAGTTAGCCCTTTTTATGTAATTTAATATCTTATGTGTTCAATTCAAATTATCTTGGGAAAACTGTAAATAATTACAAGTAAGAAATAAGAAATAATAATAATAATAAAAATATAATAATATAATATGTAATACTAATAATAATATTATAGTATTATTAGTAGTATTAATATTATTACTATTTTTAGTATTCATTTATTAGTAGTAGTATTATTTTTAGTAGTAGTATTGAGTATAAAGCTGTGTAATTTTTTGACTACTTCCAGGTCTTCATCATTTGTTCACATGCATGTTCTGCATGAGGCAGTTCTAAATGTGTATGTAAGAGTAAGAACAAACTGACATAGGAACATTTGTACACACGGTTTTCACAGATGTTTTTGTCCGTTAGATCTGTCAATAAGGGTCAATGTTCAGATTTTTTTTTTTTCCTGAGAAACAAAGCAAGCGCTCTTGACACCACCCCCTTAAGGAAAGCACAAAGCCATCTGGACTCAACACAAAGCAGAGGCACCGCACACAAACACATGCACACAAGCACAATGGTAAGAGCAGAAGACAAGCACTCACACTCACTTTCTATAAAACAGTTTTTCAGTCCAAACCTTTTTGTGGTCAGAACTCTTCCAACATCATTTAGAAAGTTGACTTTATTAATAAAAAAAGAAGCAAAAACACATCACTTACAAAGAGGAACAGAAGTACACAACATCAAAAATCCTGCACGGCCACCTAACACTAGATCAATAGTGGAATTTTATTATTAAATAGTGCCTGCTTGCGTTCATAGAAACCTAAAGAATGGTCTGGTACTATGACCTGTTTTCTATCTTTTCTAAAAATAACCTTGACAATTTTCCAGTCAAGATTGTGTAGGTTTAATTAATCTTTCTTTACAGCCCAAATTCCCTTCTGTCCTCTAGCAGACTGCCGTTAAAGCATTTGCATAAAATTTGCATTATTCATTGTCACCTGATATATTATTTTAGCGCCTACTATAACAATACTTAACTCAGAATGCAAATTTCTCAATGCTTTACGGCAAGTAGTTGTTGCAGGTAGTGATGTAAGAATTTACATCGTCTGATAGTACAATAAAATGCTTGCCAAGTGATACTGTTGCCAGACAATTTAATAAATAATACAAATATACAAACACTTATATTAGCTGAAGAGAAAACTATCTGCTATCTAGCAGTACAGCCAGTTAAAGCAACCAACTCTTTAGTTATACATTACCTAAGGTGATCTAAACCAAAGCAAGCATTCTCCGTTTCCTCAAACATAATTGTCTCAGTACTGTCACAAAGACCCTTGCTTATCAGTATTTCAGTAAATGAGGTGTGCATTAGTGTGCTCACAGATTAAAGAACCAAATAAATTCTCTGTTCTCCCTGGTAATGAGTGACAGCAGAAAAATTCAGTTAAAAAAATGACCTGTCTTAATAAAACAATTTACAAAGCCTTTAATGTGACATTTATTAGCCACATTAGCTTCATGTTGTTTGTTGTCACTGTTCGGCAAGAGGCAAGTGCTTTACGAGGTGCCACAAATAATATAAACACTCTTAGTGGTTGCAAATAATTCAGCTTCACAACAGTTACATATGACCATCCAATTAAGTGAGTGGAGCACATCTTTGCATTTCCAGTTTCGCCTTCCTACCATTACCGCACCACCTAAGCCTTACTGCAACAGTAACTAGGTTAGTTCTGCTACCTGTGCAATACAGATTAATTAAAACGTCTGACTGTATGTTCTGTAGGAACACCAGAGATGGATGAAGCTCTAAACCATTTCTCCTGATGGATAACAGATTTGATTTTGGATACAGCAGCTAATTAGGCTTGACCAAGGACCCTGTTAGTCAGCCAATATCTTTCTGCATACTGCCTGCCCTGATTATCTATAATGTCTCCAGAGTTGCTGATATCAGGCTCTAATGGATATAGGAAGTAGGTGCTTGTTTTAAAGTACTATAGGGTATTCTTTTCATGACACAGGAGTGCTGGGACTTCATTATCTTAAAAACGGTGTCTTCTCTTTTTTGCTTGATAGAAGTATTGCATTTTTTAGGCCTACCTTCCTATTTTGTGTCACATAAAAATAAGCAATACGACTGCAGTGATACAATTTGTGCAGATGAAATGAATACCTGCTGCCGCTCACCTGCATACGGACCAGTTTTTTATTACAACTTTTATGCTAGACAGCTCCCTACCAGTTGCATAATATGCAATGCTTTTCCAATTTAAAATACGCTTCTATTGTGAAGACGTTCTGATGAAAGCACTCTCCTCAGCTAGCTTTAACATTAAACGGACTGACAGAAACAGAGAGAGAGGGAGGGGGAGGGAGGGAGGGGGAGGGGACAGGAGGGAGCTGTTGAGTGTCTGCTGATGGGCTAACTCAATTTCAGGGAACACAATGGAGCCAGAGGCTGATTTCCAAAAGGCAAATTGTCATTCTGGTGAGCAGTATGGCACCTGTCTGGTGAGTTCATCTCCTGTGCTCCTGTGCAGTGGGTGTACTTGGGGGAGGAGGCTGGGACCAGAGGAGAGGACCGCATTATGTTGGGGCCCTGTGATGGGGGAGAATTGAAAGTGAAACTGTAATGTGTCTGAAATGCATTGAAATGAAAATTGGGCAGGCTCTTACTGCTGCCTTTGGAATCCATTCATACAAGCACTCAATTGGTTTTGACCAGATAGAGGGGGCACACAGGTGGGGATCGAGTGAATTGACCCAGACAATGATGCTGTTGCCCTGGTGACAAACCAAGAACCCCCTCAGCCCCGGGAATACTGCCACCAGTCCCTGGGCTCTCAACCCCAACCAACCACCCTGACATACACCCCTGCACATGCACCCATCCTCCACCTCAATTATTTCTTGATCTTTCACACTATGAGCTGCTCTTCATGCAGTGCTCCAATTACAAAGCTGTCTGCACAGATTAAAGACGAAGCCCATCTGACAGCAGATAAACACTTTAACATACATAGACACACCAACATGCGAACAGTGCTGTGCAAGCAAAACATGTAACCCCATCAACTCACACACACACACTCTCACACAAACATTTGTATAGCCCCTGACTGCATGGCATAACAACTTACCTGACATAAACACACATCTGTCAGCCCAGCACCTCGACATTATCAACTGTACACACGCCTACGCACAACTCCCTCACAGCACCCAGCATGTCTTTGCTGCTGTTGTCTGTCACCTCCAGGAGGAAACAACAAGCCGTAATGACAAGGAGAGCTCCTAATTGAAGGTGCAATTTTTCTTAATTGTTGTGGAAACAATTTAACAGGGTTAAACTATGTGGCCCTGCCTGTGTAGGAGTGCAGTCACATCTGCCTGAATGCTTTTTGCTCAGTTTTTTCAGCTTATGTATCTAACCTTTGCTCGATTGAAGGTCCTCAAGTGGGCTGGTTAATATTCTCTCAGTTTACTGTAAGTCTTTTTTTTGTGCTCCTATCATTTACTCATCTGCTATGTAAACAGTGAACTTGTGCTTCAACCAAAAATAAGAGGACAGAAGAATGTAGTAAGAAACTGTCGGACAAATTATGACAAATTAGAAGGGTATAAAATGAAATGTAATATATTTGATGTCTATTAAAAAATAAATGCTTATATGTTGGGTAGTGTGTAGCTGCCTTGGTTGTTTGAAGACAACAATGAAGAAAGAGTTAAGTAATAAGTAATAAGCAGTGTGGTTGTTCCATATCGTACTGCCCACAATAACATAATTTTCATTGGTTACATCATGAACTAAGGTGTGTGGCTGGTGGCGAGTGGAACCAGATGCAGGACTCAACAGATGGATTGAACTCAAAATCACAGCATTTATGGGCTGGCAAAAAGGTGACAAAAACAATAACAGAACGGGGTAGGAATTGTCTAGTAAACAGGTGATGACAAATAGAAGCTACACACACCATGAAGCAGTACACAACAAAAACTCAGAGGGAGATGCAGACAGTTTACACACAGGAGGGAAGTAAGGCACACCTGGGGAACACAGCTGAACAGAATCTGACCAAGGAGACAAGGGAAGAAAAACTAAAAATAATGCACCTGAGATGAGTGACTATCAAAATAAAATAGGAAGTGACAAAGAGACCATGACTAACATATACAAACTTGACAAAAAAGAGAAAACAGACACCACAGGGAGGCCAGACAGACATGGGGGCTCGACTGGGGAGGAAGAAAGGATCACAAAAGTGATCTGTTTCTGTTTATAATATTGCTATCAAAGAGCAGCAAAACAAATACATTTTCAGAAATGTATAGTTTACAAAAACTTAATCCCAGTTAGAAGCTAGCCTGCTTCTGGGTATTTACTATTTTAGTCATCTTAGTGTAGCAAACACTGTTTCAATCAGACTTCTCTATATAAAGTTTTTGACACACAACACACTGATCAATAATGAATTATATGTTGCAATTAGTTACACTGATGGAAAAATGTAACACAGCTTTGACTCTTTAAATGAAGATAAAGCTGAAATGACTTTATGACTCTAAAAATGAACTATATGTTTATTTAAAGAGAGTTTTGAAATGCAGCCTCCAGACAATCTGTGTTCTGAACAAGTTATATTGAAATTTGCTCACAGTGCCTCGCAGTTTGTATTATTTATTCAAAATGATTCTCCAGAAACTATATTGAAATATTTAAAACCTATAAAAATTATGACATGTCTTCTAACATGTTTGTCATTACTGGTTAAGTAGCGCCCGTTACCTTACAATATAAAGCACCTTAAGGCAGTTGTTGTTGTGATTTATTCTATATAAATAAAACTGAAAAATTGAAGTTGAACTTTTATTCTGTCAATGATGGTGACAGAGTGGACCAAGGTAATTATAATTACTTTTGCTCCTTCATATCCATCGTTTCAGGTTATATTCCTGGGTCCACTGGATTAAAATGTTACCTCTGCTCTTTAAATATCTGCTGCCATGGTGAATCGTGGTATCAGAGTGCCACTGATGACCGCTTCCTTTCTCTTATACATACGTGCTTAATGCAGTGAACATACTGAGAACTGATTAAACTTATTCTGCTGTTCTGGAAACAAAAGCCCAGAATTGCCAATCTTAGAGTTAATCAACTCAGGGTTTATTTTTAAACTCAGAGTTTGTTAACTGGGCTCTATTCCTGGAAATAGAGCCCTGTTAGCACTATAGGTAGAAACAACAAATTTGTTTCACCACTTGAGGCAAAAACACACCTTTGAGTACAACCAGGTATGAAGAGTTGCAATGAGATGCTACCAGCTGATCATGTGTAAACCAGCAAACAATTTATCCAAACATTGCTGGAGCACTCACTAGATGCGCTTCATATAACAAGAAGAGCAAACAGTGGAAGGAAATCAATGATACAAGATCCCAGGTAGAAAATATTCCATTTCAGCTTTATTATGAGACAATGTTGTGCAGCTCCTGAAGAGTTACAAGCCGAAGTTACTTTAGTCATTGTTAGATAAAGTGTTACACAGTTATATCATACTTTTATTTAAAAAAAAACATTGGCTACTTTTGTGCTGACATTTGGCTTGTGCTGTGTCACTACCATTGCACTATAATGCTGCTGCTGCTGGCACCCAGTGCAATAGATTCACACTTTGAATTAGGTAGTCTGTCATCAATGACAGCAGCTCATTGGAAAAGAGGGATGGAAAATGCCTTTCATTTCATTTGCACTAATAAATGCTGCTGTCTGCAAGCTGCAACCACTGATAAAACACTCTTCAATATTTTTTTTACTCATCGTCTTAAATATCACTATTGCAAATTTCCTTGAAATATTGTCATGTAATTTTGAGGCTATATCGCCCACCCTTAATGGGCAATAAAACCCAAAAGATTTCACAGTGCAGAATGGAACAGCCCAGCTGGGTAAAGCAAAGCCTTTCAACGTGCACATCTGATTGTAATACTAATACCTGTTATTAAAGCTGCAGGACAGGAGTGAGCACAATAGTGTGGGCCTTCTTACTGCACAAAATAAATTCCTGACAGCCTTTGTAGGTGTACTCTTTTTTTCTTTTTTTAAGACATTAGCATAACATTTAAGATAATAATTTTGCATACGACGATGTCAGTGTGTACAACATTACTTCAGGATTGTCACAGTATAACCAACACAGCAAAGCAGCACTGATTCTCCCTGTCATGAAGTGAGCTACTGCTGAATATCCCGCTGCTCGAACACCCAGCCTCAGGGGATTTGCAGCAGCTGTAAAACAGCCTTTACTTTTTTTTTGTTATTGTGATGTTGTGACTTTGATTCTGTTTCTCTCTTTTTAATCACACACACTGTTTCCATTTTCCCCCTGTGACCTCTTTTTGATACTTTCCATCCACTATAAAAGAATTTCTAGGAAAAAGCAGTTGTGGCAGAAATTAAAGGCATCTACGTAAGGCTGTTGCCAAGGCAAGTATATTGCTATTCATTATCCACAGACTGATTAAGCTTCTCAAGGTGGTAAACTTAGATTACTATAGCTGCAGAACATTACTGTCAGCACCAGTAGGTAAATAAAGCTAAAGGATCTGTACTTGCAAGTTTTTCGCTTTATCTGACAGCAAGTACTTAAGAACTCAAATACCATTGCTTCATACCAGCCTCCAATGATGACAACAACAGCTGACAAATAGTGCAGAGTGATCTCTGATGATGTAGTACATTGCCTCCTCTTACCTTGAGAGAACGGGGGAGGAGGACGGCCTGTGAAGTACCGCTCTGATGCTTGGCTGCTCATGTTCACAAGGTGTGTTGCTGTGAATAAAGTGAGACAAAGAGATTAAGAGGATGGGAGGTTGGGTCTTGTATGCAGCGGGGCAAGCCCGCTGGAATACAGAGTATGAGGATTAGTTCTCCTCCTTGTCTAGACAGCTTGAGCCAAGGAGAGGTGAAAACAGCCATGTGTTTGACTTCAAAGAACAGAAAACAAGCACCAATTGTACAGTCTTAAATGTCAGTGCTTTGTAGACGGTGTGTAATTGCAAAATACACCAGCACCTTCCAAAAACAACAGAGTCTCACAGCTTTCTAATCCGCCTAATTTCTCTTTTCTTGTTCTATTTTCACACTATAACGTGAACCTGTACATTCAAGTGAAATTCCCTGAACTATAAGAGCCCCAGCTATTCCTCAGGACAAATCCCCATGACCTACCATGAAATGATACACTCTATTGCCTCTCTTCACACTGCCAGATAGTGCTCCAGCCATTACTACAGGCCCATCTCCTTGCTCAGATGCAGGAGACCAATTGTGCGGTTGTGGTTTTGGTTTTGGTGAGACCGGAGTAGGAACAGGCAAGGCATGTCCCGTGGTCTTCCAACCACATCACGAGCAAACAGGGATTTTGACTGCTGATGTGTGAAGCAGAAAAAGTCACACTTCATAAATCCCGCCTATCACGGGTTAGAAACGGGTTAGATGGCCTGGGAGGAAGAAAGCACAGTGGTGCTCAGCTATACAATACACGAGCTATACACCTGTATTATAGTGTTTTGTCTTCAGGCAGTATGAATATTATGTTGCTATATCTTGCCTTAAGCAAACATTTTCTGAGTAATCTGAAATGTATGGTGTTTACTTGCTTGTCGCTTTGTATTGCTTGTGTCCTCAAATATGCAGTTACATTATATTCTCTTTACAGTACTGCTAGTAAAGTGTTTTAAATCTCTTGTGATACCAGAACTCGACTATGCTCCAGCCATCTCGCAATCTCTCAGCAATTTTAAGCTGTGAAAACATGAATGGCCACCTCTACACTGCCTGGAAGAGTAACACAAGACAAAGAAGAAAGTGAGCTCTCTCCATGTGTTTATACGAACTCATCTCCAACCCTGAATGAAATTCAACACTGCCTCATAGTGTGATTGAATAAATCACAACTGATTGTGCTTTGTAATGAAGGCAGCGGAGCATATTGTGCAAATGCTCTGCTTTTTAATGACTTAATTAGAGAACCTCGCTCAAACTGGAGCAGAAAATTTCAGCATGGAGATGAGTGAGAAGCCCTGCCAGAAAAACAGCACCATGACTCAAGATCCTGTTAATTGCTGCAGCAGTCGACAGATGTGCCTTACGTTTCTGCCCATTTTCTGCTTTATTAAAAATTAGCTGGACCCCAAAGAATGCCAAATGTTGTCTCCCTAAACTAAATGATTTACGAGCACTAAGCACCTTCATGTCACTCTAATTTCTAACATACTCTGCCTGGTTTACAAAGGATGCTTTCTGCAGCTTTTAGGCAGCTGAGCTTCTTAAATCATCAACTACAGGTGTCATCAACTGCTGAACTGAAAAGAGAAATTGAGTAGATCCTTTTGAAGTTCCTGATACGTTTAAAACATCTTCAGTATACACAAGGAATACGGCTCAGTCCACAGTTTTCCGATAAGCTGATTATCCCATCTCCCCAGAAAATTTTAACGTTCTAAGCAGAAGTCCAGAAGGTCCATCAGTGCAGACGGTCATCTGAACCAAACAGGCAGAGGTCCATACACTGCAAGTTCTGCCCCAGCACGGATGCTGTGTCCCTCGGCTGACAGCAGCACAAGCATTAATCATCCAACTCATTAAGACAATCTGCACAAGTGCCCACAGCTCATAAAGTCTGGAATAGACCATAGTGATTCTTCTACCTCCTAGAGTATCGGCTTATTTACCTCAAAACGGTCGACCACCTATTCAACCCTTTATGACGTCTAATATCCATCATTCTTATTCACGGTTTAAACTTATTTCAGAAAAGTCATTCAAAATCATGTCCACTTTACTGCTGGCAAAATGCAGCACCGGTGAGTGGGTTGTTTAATGAACCCTAAAGTTTATTAGTTTTTAGTGTTAAATCACCCAGGTGACACACTGTTTTTCGGCAGGTGAACACTACAAGAAAATCTTATTTTTCTCTAACATTGTTGAGTCAAGAAATTGTACTGAAATTGCAAACATGGGAAATATGGCAAAGCAATGGATTGTTTTACCCCCAATGCCGATGCTCTTTTCTCAACAAGATCAAACTATTATAATGAATAAAAAATGAGCAATATATGTATCGAGGTTTAAGCCGATTCTATTGTGAAACCTAGACAAGACTGCTGGAGGCGAACTACAGATAGTGTAGCCTAAATGTTCATCATTTCCAATGAAATGGGGGGGATAACAACATAAAGGTGTTTTGTTAATGGATGTATACTTTTGGTATTTTAATGCAAAAGGAACCTTTTTAAAATCTGTGTTTCTCTGTCACCAGAAACCTTGAAAAATATCAGTGCTATTCTCTAGTATCACTGATGGGTGAGGAGTCAGACTTTTACATAGTTGGATCTGATAGCCTGCAGGTTACGGGAGCTGCCTAAGTTACCATGGTGATACACACAGAGTGAAAAGTGAGTCACTGCAGTGAGACCACAAAGCCAGCCAGGGTTAAGCCCAAAGTTAGTTTGCTAGCCACTAATCCTGCCTCGTGGGACATAACCCAGAAACAGAGGCGACAAAAAGTCAGAGAGCAACATCAGCCGCTGAGGTGAAAGAGAAAGCAAGGATGGCTGAGGGAGGAAACACAAGGATTTAAGTCGTATCAGTGACATGAGGTGAAGATAATCCTATAAGTTCAGGGGCCAGAAATGTTTCACTGGGAAAAAAAAATACTGAGATGTTAGAACGGAGACACGAACAAAAGCTGATTATCCACAAGCGGGGGGGGAAAAATCAATGAATATTTTAGAGATAAGCAGTCAGAACAGCTGCGACAACAATAACAGGTCTCCCCTTTTTCACCCCACCTCTAGGCCACAGTCACTGTCAGGTGGGAACAAATGCACTTTTTCATTATATTCATTAAGCTTTTATGTTGATAGTTAGATGAAGGGATCTAACATGTGTCCATCCATTAAATGTGACTGTAACCAGGAGCCACTCAGTTTAGCTTATAGTATAAAGAAAAAGGGGAGAGAATGTTAAACAAACAAATAAGCCTACAGGTATACTTTACTTATTTGTATAATACCTTAAGTGTAGAAATGACAGGTTGTGGGTGTTTGAGAATTCTGTCTGGGCACACTGACTTCCTGGCAATGTCACAGTCTCTAACTATGCTTTTTAATGGATACAAAAAGAGCTCCTGCAGGTTCTGAGGATGATTGGCCACTTGCAGTCCACCTTGGCATTATTAGCAGCCAACGTGGGCACAAGTTTATGGGTCAATGCCATCTCATCACTCACCCAGCGAGCGACTGCCGGCCAGGTGGGCTTCCAGAATGGCTACGGGCCAGAAAATTATTTTTGATGTGGAAAAATATGAGCACCTGCCAAATTAATTCAGGCAGTGTTTCTGATTAACAGCTTTACAAAAACTCCAAAGATATATTGCACATTCATATATGGATGGGAAATATATTACCGCAGCTTGAAATCACAATTTATTCTCAATCTCAAATACTCGACAGGGTGCTGCAGGAGCTGCAGTACAAACCAGGGCTGTAATGTAAGGCTGACAAAGTCAAAGTGTGAGCGAGCGTGCTGCTGGTTGTGCAGAGGGTAAGGGTGGTGGTGGAGGAGGGGGTCCAAACCTTATAATACAGTCCCTCTCCCCAGCCCCCTGCACAATTTTCACGGAGGCTGGGTTTCATCAGTTTTTGTATTTTAGACCTATTGATTATCTGCTGTGAAGGGGGGGCACTGTGACAAAACCTCAGCGGGAGTTCTCCATCTGCAATGGACCATGTGCCAAAAACAGGCTCCCTCCTTCACTCATACTCACTCACTCACACCACACACACACACACACACACACACAAAGAGGGGGGAGAGGGAGATTTGCTCTCCTGTGTTATTGGTTCCCAGGTTATGAAACTGAGATATGGGGATATGCTCGCTAATAAAAGCACTGAGAGGCCGATATTGGTTCTTTTATAGGATTATCCCATCACCCAAACACACCTTCATCTTAACACACATGTAACATCTTTGCCCGTTTTCTGACGTCCTTGGGAGAAAAATCTCAACCCCGGGTTAATACTGGCGGCAGCTCTATATTTAAGTGTAGGCCATTTTTAGCATCTATGCCTCATCTGAAGGTTGAACTCGGTTTGCTGATCAATGCCCCCCGTCCCAATCGATTCTCATTTCTCTGACCTTTTGAGTCTCGCCTGGGAGGACAGCAACGAGACCTGGGGGGACAAACAGGAAGATGAAGAGCAGTGCGGCCTCTCACAGGCCACGAAGAGCGGGATCAACTTTAATGTTTTCTGCGTTTAATTATTGATTACGAGCGCCCGGGAACTCAGATGAAGATTAAGAGACTTAACCTCCAGCTCCGGATAGCGAAAGAGTGTCGGGTAAATATTTGTGACGGAGCGAGACTTCCACCTGGTGGCAGGAAAGAAAAGCGGTCATGCCAGAACGTCACTGTCGTAAAAACAACACCACAAGGCTCCAGAGCTTTACGGCACGTTGTGATTTGAAGTTTTGACATGGCTTCCTCGTTGCTTTGTAGCGAAACACAAAGCAGGTAGAGAAAAAGCAAAACGAGAGCATGAAATGAGAGAAATGAACTCACCAGTGCATAGATAATGTACTTGGCTGTTGTACGTGTTTGGACGGCAGCCTGTTATTGGTCCTTGAGTCGTGAATGGTGTGTTTCTTTTGTCATTTCAGAGTGAGTTCAGTGCTAAACAGAGATGTTAAGCAGTATGGAAAGAAGTACATGTTTGACTGCAATGAGGAGACATGCTGGAACTCAGACCAGGTAAATATAAATATAGCAGTGAACCTGTTCCTCAGAACTTATTGCTGAACCTGTTACCAGAAACCTAAAGATAGGTCAGTTTAGCCTGCCCTTTAGTTTTGAGTTGCTGGGAGACTGTAAGATGTAGATACAAACGAAATGGAATGATTTGCAAATCTCAGAATTCTGTATGTTATTTTCTGTGGAGCAGAATAACACCAGATGATCACAGCCTGTGATCCTCAGGTGGGGCCCTACAGGCTGCTTTGAAAATCAAGATTTAAATCGAAAAGGTGACTGTTTTTCGCCATCAGGGCCATCTCGACTTTAGAATGACCTGCCTGAGAAACTTATCTTTATAGACTTGCTTTTAAGTGATTCTATTATGCGTTTTATCTCTGGTCTTTCATTAATTTTATTTATGTTTTGTGCCGTTGTGTTTCTGAGTGTATTTGTTATTTCAATGTCTGTCTACCGTTCTAGTTTTATAATTATAATAACATTATTATTATTATTATTATTATTATTATTATTATTATTATTATTAATAACAAGAAGAAGAAGAAATTCAGACCAATTTAACAAAGAGGGCAAAACACTTTTCCAGATCTTAAACTCCCTAACAACTTTAATTCATTTCCATCAATGCATGGCTCATCTAGTACTCATCATGTAGTACAGTTAGTTAGTTGTTGTACAGTTACTAACTGTACTACATGATCTACACAGTGGTATGATACTGGTTAAAATTGTTAAGCTATCCCCAGTTGTTTATATTTTGCTTAGAAAATGGGGGGACAAGGGGCAGGGATTTATTAAAATATGTGCAAACATAAATGGAAATGCAGGCAAAAACAGCCTGCACTCTCTTATTGAAGTTTTTTAGTCTTCCAAGAATTCTCCGGGTTTCAAGGATATTCAAAGTTGTGTAGTAGTGTTTTTTGGGGATCATTGTCATGCAGAGAAATGCAGGGTGGCTCAAAATCTGATCTGACAGTACTTTTCTGTGTTTATAATTCCATCAAGTTTAACAAGACCCCAAAACCACTGGCAGGATTGCACACAGCATGGATGAGTGTAGACACTCACTGTTGTAACTCTCTCCTGACTTTCGTCATACATTTTAAATTCATTGCTTAATAAGACCTGTTGCCAAGGATTTTTTTTCTCTTTCTGATAAGGGTTAGGCGAAAAGCAAATGGATCTCTCAGGTCCTGGGCCAGGTCTTTGCTGGATTTTTTTCCTATTGAAGATTTGACTTTCAGATACTTTTGGCCTGCCATAAATGGCTCTTTAGGTCTGTGGATTCTTCTTATGTCCTCCACTTGTTCAGTTTCCCCAACATTTTTTATACACTGCACACCATGCTGAAATTTGCTAATTTTTCAACTAATAGCTCTTTCAAAATAAAAAAAATAGTGTGTGTGATAGATTCTCAGTCATCCAGGTCATGTTTGTTTTTGGAGTTAAAAAAGAAAGCAATCGGACTTTGAGTTTGTTGAAGACATTTCACCTCTCATCAAGAGCTCTCTTTAGTTTTAAAATGAAAGGGTGGAGAGTCCCTGGTATTTAAATCCTAGTAGCAGTTGTCCCTTAGGAGGTGGTCGTTGACCCACTATTTTTCATGTGCATCATCACATGAGCAAAGGTTCGAAAAAAAAAGGTATGGGTCATTACCGCCAGAAGTTTTGGGTGAAACCACTGAGTCCTTTCCCCACCCTTTCATGTGAGAAGGGATCTCAAAGGCTATATTGCAGATGACTGACAGTTGGTGTCATAAGCCACCACCTCTGTTCAGTGATGGTTTGTTTACAGTGGACATAAATGGGCTCTTGTACTCCTTTCAAACAATCTGGCTTCTTGGTCAAAATCGTGAACATTGTGTTTTATTGTGTTGACTCATTATTGTGGTAAGTAAAAATCCCAGTGATTTAGTAATCATTAAAACTTGATGATGATTCATCTCATAAATTATGACACACACTGCTCTCCCCTACATTACCTGTCTTTGTAGATTATGTGTATTGTAATTGGTATCAGCAATACTGGTCCTATACTTACTTGGTGACCGATCGATACCAAATTTTGCGTTGCACAGCATTATTTCCAGTTCAACACACTTAACATAATTACAAAATTATCATTTTTATCTTGACTTTTGATTAATTTCCCAACTTTCTATGTTCTTATATTTCTTATGTAAATGCTTTTGTCTATAAAAAGATTAAATGCCCATTTTGTCAATACATGTTGTGTTTTGTGTAGGAAAAAGCCCAAAACATGTTGAATTTATAGTAAAAAAAAAAAAAAGATTGACACAGTTCTTGATAATCTAATATATATTTTTATAAATTAATTAAAGGATTTGTATGTGCGATTAATTTATGCAACTTATGACTGTACTTCTGTCCTTCTTGACCAAGACACTCTTATAAAAAAAGATTCAGATCTCAAGTTATTTTTTTTCTGGTTAAATAAAGGTTATTAATAATTATAAATAATAATAATCTGCTTACATGTACAGCATTGTGGACCCCAGGAAGGATTGCTGTTGCTGTGGCCACAGTTAGTGGGGATCTGATTAAAGAACGACTAAAAGTTCCCATATTCTTGGCGACAGAGACAGTTATTCTCAGCATCCTGTTTTTCCACAGGCATATGGATGTTATGCTGTACACATCTCAGTGTCATTATGAGTATTATTTTTCTGACAGGGTGAATGTCAGTGGGTGTCCCTGGAGTTCCCCGACTCTGTCAGAGTGTCAGAGTTAAAGGTCCAATTCCAGGGAGGATTCTCAGCAAAAACGTGCAGACTGGAAGGTAAATCCTGAGGATAATATCACAAAAATGACTTCCTGATTAAAATGTTTCACTTCACATTCAAGCAGGAATAATGAGATAATGTAAATTACTTTTCCACTTGTGCTTTCTGCAGGTTGCCTAAAAGATAAAGACTTCACAGTGCTCAGCCATTTTTACCCAGAGGATAACAACTCTCTTCAGATATCCTTTTTCTCACTATACTGAATTTTCATAAGGAGATTTGATTGGGTATGGGGCTTCTGCTGCACAACTTAGACCAATCTTTTCCTTAAATTAACAGTAAAGTGGGGAGCCATTGTTCTTTTCTATACTCCAAATTATCAGTTACTGCTGAAGTAGCTATAAATGTTACTTTTAACTATTTAATTTGTGCAAAAAATATTGTTCACAGCCACTGATGATGCTGTATGCCATTAAAAATATTTAAGCTCAGCTTAGTCTATCAAGTAGTTGATGGTGTTCCTTTAATTAAACGTAATTCTGTTATAATACATCAGTCTCGGTGCACGCCAACAACAGCTCAAAGCTGTACCTGTCACTACAGGAGCACAGTGCGTTTCCTGCTTCATAAAAAGCATTGGACAATATTTTCCTGGACATGCTTTTCGTCATTACCACGCTTATCTTGTTCTTAACTCCACACCCACAGCTTTCCCATACAGGAGGCCCCTGTAGTGGACAAAGTAAAAATAATGTTTGAGAATAGTGCTGACTTTTTTGGGAGAATTATTGTTTATTCCTTGGATATCCTGGGGGAAAAAGCCTCCTGACCATTTTTCAATCCTCTCATGAGAGAGAGGAAGTGACCCCTGAGTGAAAGTACAGGATGTTGGATGGTGTGGTGGCACTTGGGAAACATGTCATCTGTGTTGCCACCTCATGAACTCTTGTGAATGTGGCCTTTTTTGGTATGAAAGCTTCGATGACCTGTCATACAGTGACCCTTTGCACATTTTGATTGTGCACTTGTAATCTGCTTTTTATACCTGTACTGTGCCTTCAAAATTAAAGCGCCATTCCAGTATGAAAATAATTTATTAGAAATTTTTTTTTGGTCATCCTTCGGCCAAGCAAAATAATTCAGCTGCACAACTGTCACATTTCAGTCCTTGTTTGTACAACGTTTTGAACATTGCAATGCATATAAATGGAATAAACAGGTTAAAAATCGCTGTTTATCTGGTAAGTGTTTGTGAATGCAATGATCCATTATGACCTTAGCTTGTGGCAGACATTTTTGTGAAAACCAACGTAGGTTTAAGATCAGCTGACTGTCACACTGGCAACTCCATTAATGTATTTTAATAAGTGTCATGTTGATGGCTTGTAGAGTTTCAAGATGTGGTCCTCCAACACTTTCTGGACTATAGGAGAAAGGAAGTAAAAATCTTACCTTAGCAATACATTTTTATCTTAGTTTTTCAAAAAAGAAAATGTGCATTGTATACCTACTTTTCTTATGCCCAAGGGCAACTGCCAGCGCCATTGGACTGTACCCAGAGTCAGACTCTATGGTCATATCTGCTCCTCTGGCTAAATTAGAGAGCAATAAGAAATTAGTGACGCAATTTAAAAAAAAATTCTAGAATAAATAATGACTTAAAGACATGCACTGTACCTAGCAATGCCTCTACACATTTGATATGGTTCCCTCGTACAGCATAAAGAAGAGGAGTTCCACCATTCTGAGAATAATATACAGTGTGCAGTAAAATAAAAATGTTAAAAATATAGTCAGAGCATTTGTATTTAGATTTCTTGCTCCTTAAAAATGATGGATTTTATGATGAAAAGTTATAAATTCATAACTGTACCCAGTCATAAGTGTTAATGTCCACTCCATGTCTGAGGAGGGCTTCAACGATGTCCACATATCCTCCAGAGCTGGCCAGTGTCAGGGCGCTTTCTCGCTCCCGCGCAATTGTTTTTGGGTCTGCACCCTGGAAGAAAAAAAAAAATGCATTAACAATAAAGCACGATACCATTTCTTCTTTTGGCTGTTCCCTTTCAGGGAATCTTAACCTGTCCCTAACGACTATCCCTCTGCATGTCGTCCCTCACTACATCCATGAACCTCCTCTGAGGTGGTCGTCTTTTCCTCCTGCCTGGCAGCTCCATACAGTTGTGTACCGTCTGTCTTTAAGCATGCTGTTGTGCAACCTATTATGAAAAAGAAAAACCTTGACCCTAATGCTCTCACTAACTACAGGCCGATCTCCAAACTCCCTTTTATATCCAAAATATTGGAAAAGGTAGTTCTAAAACAACTTCAGGCCTTTTTAGATGCAAATGGTATTAACGAAAAGTTTCAGTCTGGTTTTAAACCTCGCCACAGCACAGAGACAGCGAGATAGAGTTTTTAATGATCTTCTTTTAACCGTTGACTCTGGCTATTCCGTGGTTTTAGTTTTACTAGACTTGACTGCTGCTTTTGACACGGTTAACCACAACATTCTTCTATCAAGATTGGAGCATGTTGTTGGTCTTAAAGGTACGGTTTTATCCTGGTTTAAATCTTACCTCTCAGAGAGGTCGTTCTCTGTTGCTATGGGGCAACACTCCTCGGCCTCTGCCCCCATTTATTGTGGTGTGCCTCAAGGGTCCGTGCTCGGTCCTGCTCTTTTCTCTTTGTACATGTTGCCGTTGGGATTAATCTTTTAAAAATATAACATCTCCTTTCACTGTTATGCCGATGATATCCAGATTTATTCACCTTTGAAATCCGATGTGTCTGCTTCTTTGCAACCTCTGTTCAACTATCTGCATGAAGTTAAAATTTGGTTATCACATAATTTTCTTACACTGAACGAGAATAAGACCAAAATCATAGTTTTTGATAGTCACATTCCGCCAGACCAGTTAGCTGATGCCCTAGGCCCTCTTGCTAGCCATCTCTCGCTCACTGTAAGAAACCTCTGAGTGTTCCTGCGTAGCTCTTTTAAACTTGAGAAACAGGTCTCCACTGTGGTAAAAAATAGCTTTTACCAGTTGCGTCAGATATCCAAAGCAAAGCCGTTCCTTCCTCTAAAGGACCTTGAAAAGCTTATCCACGCATTTATCACATCCAGATTGAACTACTGTAACTCCCTCTACTTGGGCCTCCAACACTCTTCTCTTTACCGGCTTCAGTTAGTTCAGAATGCAGCTGCGGGTCTCTTAACAGGTACTAGAATCTATGAACATATCACTCCAATTTTAGCCAACTTACATTGGCTCCCTGTTAAATATCGTATAGATTTTAAAATTCTTTTGTTCACTTTTAAAATTCTAAATAATTTAGCGCCCAGCTATCTTTCCGAACTCCTCCACTTGTACAATCCCAATAGAGCACTTAGATCGTCCAATCAGATGCTCCTAGCACAACCTAGGTCTCAACTGAAGTCGAGAGGTTACCGGGCCTTTGCAACCGTAGCACCTAGACTCCGGAATAACCTCCCTGTTCATATTCGTACCGCGGAGTCTATCCGGTCTTTTAAATCACGTCTTAAAACCTACCTTTTTACTTTGGCTTTTGATTCTAACTAGTTGGCTGTTATCTGGCTTGTTGTGTTGTCACCTATTGTTTCCTGCCCTGTTTTTTATTGTTTTGTTTTAATTGTCTCATGCTTTTACTGACTGTGAAGCACTATGGTCAACTTTGTTGTTTTTAATATGTGCTATATAAATAAATTTTGATTTGATTTGATTTGATATTCAATATCGTTGTCCAATATATCCACTATCCCTCCTCTGCACATGTCTAAACCATCTCAGTCTTCACCCTCTAATTTTGTCTTTAAGCAAAGTTAGAGAGGTAAGGCTGAAAGATAATATGATTCAATTTGAGATTTGAAAATGGTGACTATTTTTGTTAACACTTTTTATCATCACTATGATAATTTGGCTTCTAACGGACACATTTTAGAATAAGTTCATTTTCTTTCTAATGAATAAAAGTTGTTTTGTTTTTTCGTGTTTTTTTTTTTAAACCACAGCCTCTCATTCATCTTCTTATTCACATGTCATCAGTCTGTTGCAGCGAGAAATACATCCTATATATGGCCAATTTACAGTCATTAATTAACCAAACATGCATGTCTTTGGCCTGGGAGGGAAGCTGGAGTACCCAGAGAAAACCCAGGCAGACATATGGAGAATATGCAAATACCATGCAAAAATACTCCAGGACCCTCTTGCTGTGAAGCAACAGCGCTAACACCACACCATCAGGCCGCCCAGCTGCCCTTCAGTAACTTATAACTTTTGTGTTCTTAAGTAACTGTGCCCACGCCTTATTTCTAACCTTTTCCAAGAGAAAGTCCACCACTGCTTTCTCTCCAAACGCTGCTGCCCACATGAGGGGTGTAAAGCCTCGCTCATCCTGACTGCTAAGCAATGAGCTGTCTGTGAGACAAAAAAAAGAAAGAACAAAGGATTGGAGTCCTTAGGTAGGATATTTGTTTAGTTTTACATTGGTAATAAAAAAAAAAGCTTGTTAGATTTCTCACCTTTGCTCAGGTGTGCAGCTACTTGTGAAACCTCACCTTGAGCTGCCAGCTGATGTATGGACAGAGCTGATGGGGGTAGAAAAATCTCAATAAATGAACATGGTAAAAAAAATAAGTACAAATGTTTCCACCTGAGTATCTTTATCAGAACTTACAGTCTAATGTTGCCGGGCGTACTGTAACCTCATTCCCACGCTGTTTGTTGGTGAGAGTGGTAGAGTGTTTGAACAAATCATCATCCACCTCCATGCTCTCTAGAGATATAATCAGATGAACCACAGCCATGTGAGTGGAAGCAAGACATTTACTGTTTAGCAAGAACCTAGAAATCAGGCGAATTCAGCTGTTACACAGAGCAGGATAAAGTACCATTGGATTTTTCATCTCCTGATAGGGAGGGACATGCATTAGCGTTAGATGGCTGAACACGTTGGCCATCTGCAGCCTCATCATCACCTCTGCCCTCCATGATCGCTGCAATAAAAACAAATAATCTGGTTTAGCCATGCAGAAAAAGTTTTTTACAAATTAGTCAGTTCGTAAAGCCACTCACCACATTTAGCCTTCCAGTCTAATTGCGCTAACTTCCTTTAAGGAAAACTGAAAGTAAATAAGTTCATATCACATAATGGATCCTGCTAGTCTTCGATGTGTTCCGATAGTACATTAGCCGTCGTTCAGCTGATTAGCTACTTAATAATCCCGTTATTTTCAAAACAGGCACTGAAAACACGTTTGATTCAGCCTGTGTAACGTATCATCGCATCTGGCACTATTTCAAGGGAGAAATGTTTTCTTTATTTTTTCACAGCCCATATTTCTATCCGGAATATTGTCGTGTGACACACTACAACAATAATACGGAAGAGGTGGGAATCAGGTGACACCGCTCCCGTACAGCTGAATTGTAGTTCTGACAGTAAAAGCCAGACTGCATTATGGAGGACCAGGAGATGCAACTGAAAGTCAGAAGGGGTAAAAATAAATAAATTAGCAAAAAATAAACTCGCGTGCAGCATAGCTCATTGTTGCCTTGATCCACTGCTGCCCCCTCGAAGCTGTTAGCTTCACCTAGCCACTATGCTAATGTATAGAGTCGCAGTGCTATGATTTTGGCTGTTTTCACCATTTTGTTTTAGCTTTCAAACACAGGTCATGTGTTTTATGCAATTGTCTTCACTTCGTTTACACTACAGTGACTGACAAGTTCACGGAGAGCATGTACGTCCTGGCTAACGAGCCGTCGGTGGCTCTCTACAGGCTGCAGGAGCACGTCAGGAGGTCGCTGCCAGAACTAGTCCAGCACAAGGTATCGTTTATCCTCTCGGTGACATCGCATTAACTCTGCTTATAACACATCTAAGTGAATGAAGGGAAAACGACCTCTGCCAGGAAACGTTATGTTTGGAAACGAGCGGCAGTCTTTACTGAAAAACCTAACTGATGACGTCAACAGATCAGAGGTCGGGGGTGTTTACGTTCTTTTCTCAGGAAGAAGAAAAAATGGCATTTGTATTTAGTCAGAAAAGGTTGAATAACACCCGATTTTGAAACGTCTTCTTTGGGATAAGTGATATTCTTTAGGTAGATACGCTCACCAGAAACTTTATTAGGTATACCAGTTTATCACGGGTTGGACCCCTCTTTTATTTGCACCTGCACAATTAAATATTCATTTCCAAACTTACTATCTACCCTTTTTTACTGAAGCCTCAGAGGCCTTTCTGTGAAACTGTCGCCCACTTTGATAATGAAGAAAGCCTGTCACAATGACTTGCATTGCAAAATATGTTGTCCTGTAAATAACAAATTAAATAATGTTTTCATATATGTAAAAAGTACCAGTAAAGCTGCAAAGAGTAAAGGTAGTGAAGATGGCTGAGTGTAAATACCTCTGGTAAACTATCCAAAGTAATGGACAGTGCACAAGAGAGTTGTAGAAGAGGGTTGAGATGAGTGCCATGGATGATTTGTGGCAGAATAATAGCAGCAAGAGTGAAAGGGTACTAAGTCCTACTATGTTGTATGGTTTGGATATGGTGGCAGTGACAAAAAGGCAGGATGCCTAGTTGAAGATATTAAGATTTTTACTGAGAGGATTAGAAATGAGTAGATCAGAGAAACAACTCAGGTTGAGCAATTCAGGAAGCAAGGTTGAGATGGCTTGGATGTGTGTAGAGGATAGAGAGTGAATGTAGTGAACAAAGGGTATTAATATGGAAAGGAGTAAAAGAGGAAGACCTCAGAGGAGGTTCGTGGATGTCGTGAAGGAGGACATGCAGGGGGTTGGTGTGACATAAGAATGGTAGCGATAGGGTGCAATGGAGACAGGTGATCATCTATGACAACCCTTAAAGGGAGAAGCTGGGGGAAAAAAGAAAATTATACATCAAAAGACTGTGTTATTCTAATATAATAACATAATAATCCAAATAAACTATTTTAAAGCTAGGTGAACCTTTCAAATACCCTATATAAATTCTTGGCCTAGGTGTTGCTGTGTTGCAATTTTCTTTTAATTTCAATGCATTTAAAAAAAGAAAAGTGTATCTAAGTCTTGTTTTATTCATGACTTGGATACATACTTAGATTCATGGAAAAAAATGTAACTGACATTGCTTCAGTTGAAATAGAGTAATATTTATTTTGTGTTGTTGGTAAAACATATCCTTTGTTCTGCTCTTTTTCCTGGAAAAATATGTTGATGATATGAACAGTTTCCCATAATGTTTTGATGTATGCTCAATAATCCAGGTAAGAAAATCCCAGAAAGCTGACAGAACCAACTTTCTGGGAGTTTACTGTAATGAAACACAAACCTCACAAGTATCATAATGTCATTACTCGCTCGCTCGCTCTCTCTCTCACTCCCTCTCTCTCTCTCTCCCTCTACTGAATTTTTAATGGGTTTCATTTCTCGCACAGACAGATATGCAGAGCTGGGAGGAACAAAGTCAAGGAGCCATCTACACTGTAGAGTACGCATGCAGGTGAGATCACACATATTTAAAAGCTTTCATAAAAGTAGCTCACCATCCACCTGACCTGACTGTTAACACTTGTATTGATTTGTTGGCTTTTGCAGTGCCGTGAAGAGCATGAACAACAGCAGCTTATATTTCAAAAACATTGACAGTCTTCTCCGTCAAGCCACCAGCATGAAGGAACAGATTAATAATTCTCAAGGGCGCAGGTAGGAGGCGGCAGTGAATGTGTTCACTGAGACATGGTGGTGAAAAAACACTACGTTGTTTTGATCACACTGAATGCTACAAAAGTGGCTTTAATCTTCTCGTTAGTAGCAGTTTTCCCTCTCATTATTTAGTTGTGCTTGACCTCTAGAAACATGTTACATGGACATAACCTGACTCAATCTATTATTATTTTTTGTTTCAAATTCAGAAACTTTTATTCAAATGCAGAGCCTATAAGGGACAGGAAAGCTTGACTAGTTATGTCAGCCATTATCATACACACCTTTGCTAAAATGCAGATCTCTACAATATGCTTTTTATTATCTTTATCACTCAAATATCTAGGTAATATAACAAAGTTTTTTGCATTGTCTTATGCTTATGTCAGTATGCACTTCTCACATTTTTTTTAAAATGAGAGATAGTCACTGAGCAATTATTGTTATCAGTACTTAATGTAAATACGTAAAGCCACAAAAATTATAGAATATTACTATTTTGATAAGATCTCCAGCGTCCTTAAGGCTATAAAAGATATACTTGTGGGTCTTTAAATGTTCACATTTTTACTCCCTCAATATCTAAAGGATCATTCTTTTTACATATTTGGGGTGACCATGGCTCTGGTGGCAGAGCTGGTGTCAGACGATTAGCTACCAAGTGGAAAGGTGGTGGATCCATCCACAGCTCCTACAGTGTGTTAGTTAAAAGCAGTTAAGTAAAAATAAAAGTACTGTATGAATATGTGTGTGGTTGGGTCATAGGACTTGGAGTAGAAAGCACTTTCAGTGTTCAAATTGAACTGTAAGGTACTATGCAAGTGCCAGTCCATTTACAATTTACGTTATTTTTTTTGCACTACATCATACCATTCATCATTTTATTTTTTTTGTTTTATTTATTTTATTTTATCCTTCATCTAATGTAATATATCATTTAATATATTGCTTTTCATTAAAGTTTGTTTCCCCTGTAAATTCAAAATCGTAATCCAGACATTTCTGAATACTTTGTAGTTACTAGAAGCGTCATACTTTCTGTTTGATTTGTCTGTGTTGTTTTTTATTTTATTTTCCACCTTTTTTCCCTCCCACACTGACAACTGCATGCAGCTTAAATGATGTGAGTCCCTGTCCCAGCCCCATTGTCACTGCTCCACATGCCCCATCCACTTCCTCATGACAGACAGAGGTGTCCAAGGTTAGTAGTTCCTCCAGACGTTACATTATTAGTATCTGAAATTAGCAAAATTAGCTTTTCACATAACAGGCTTGTGTGCTCAAAAAGTTCTTATTTGAATGATATATATTCCTAGAATCAATTTATTTAATATTTATGTGAAATAATTTTACACAGCACATATCAAAACACTTCTGCACATTGTGCACATATTTGGCAAAAAGCAGCTATACACAGCAGAATAAAATATTTACATGATTATAATATGAGCGATAAATTCATCAGCTTGATACATGGATGGCATTGGTGTGCATAATTTAGAAATTTAGATCAAATTCATTAACGTGAAGCACTACATTTTTTTTCCACCAGGTTAATAATACTTTTGTAACCTGTGTTGGAGAAATGGAGAAAAAAGTTGCTAAAGATGAGAACTTTTTTTTTTCTTCCTTCTTTTTTCTTCTTTTATTATATTTCAACCTCATGTTGTCTGCGGTCATTCTGGATAAACTTGTCGAATGTTGACAGTCTTACATACAGTCTTACACAGTCTTACATCTGCACTGAAATTTCACTTGTTGTTGTCCCCATATAGTACTTGTAGGTCATTAGTCTTTTCTAGCCACCGATACAAACTGCTAATCTTATTTTATGTCACACGAGAGTAGAGTCTTTTGCACAAATCCCTGACTTTCGTGCAAGGACGCTCCTCATCTCATTGTTGACCCCATTCCAGGGTTTAACCTGGGCCTGTAGCAAACCAGATTCAGTAGACAGTGTCCTGTGCATTCGGGGATAGCTGCCACCACTGCTGTAAGCATCTTTATCACTAGAGTGGCCCTGTGAACCTCCCGTAGGGGAGTACTGCTGTTGCTGATATTGTTCTCGCTGTCTCGGGTCACCACATTGAGTGAAGGCGATCTGATGCTGGAGGTGAGACTGGCTGCGAAGGATCCGTGGTTTGTCCACTCCAATTTTTAATTCACAGGGCCGAGAAACAGGTGCGCTGCTACTTCCGTGGTCGTTACGATACAGGGTGTCAAGATGGTCGCTGTGATAGTGCTTCCCAGTATGGGAAGCTTTAACCAGAGCATGTATTACAGCCACCAGCAGGATCAGGATCCCAGAGGAAAGTACACAAGCACTTGCAATTCCAGTCTCCATCTCGAATATTAGGAGCATAAAAATGGACATGGCTGCCAAGAAAGAGAGTAGCAGGGAAAAAAATTAGAATTTATATGTGCCGAAACACCAAATGCTTTTCTCTGTAATCAGCTAACAAGTTGCACCTCTACTGGGCCAAATAACTTCAAGCAGAACACAATAACTGTTACAGTTTATATTACAGTTTCCTATGTTTGTCTGCAGGAAAAGGACAATGGACTCAGGCATGCTGAAGGAGGTGGGAGAAAAGCACAGCTCTGGGATGTGATGCGACTTCCTAAGTTGGTGGCGTTGCCTTTAAAGTATTGCCCTGCTACCTACTGACTGTGGCTGAAGTGGGTTTAGAAGGGCAACACCTCCTCATCACAATAGAGTGGCTGCCTACACTGACCCCCCCGCCCCCGTACAAGCCTCTCAGTGGAACAGAGCATACCAGCGCTGCTAGGTCCAGCATTAAAAACACTTAAGTCATGGCTGCTCAAAGAATGCATTGTTCTGTTGGACTCACTGGTCGGATCAGGGAGACAGCAGCACTGCTGTTTTGCTACTGCTGTTGAAAGTCCACTGCACAGCCAATGTTTTAAAAATTAGTTCTCTTTTTGTGTGTTTGTTCTGTTTAACATTTTGCCAGATGGTACAACATATGCTTAAACAAAAGTACAGATACTTTTTTTTTTTTGCTCAGGCTTACCTATTAAATAGACGGAAACCCCCAGACAGAAGAGTCCAATAGCCACATGTCGTACTGCTCTGCTGTCCAGAAGGAACCAATCTGCTCTGTTGAAAGAAATCTGATCTGTTTAGTGCACAAGTACATTGCATTACTTAAAATAACAACAATATATTTTTTTTTGTTTTTGATATGTTCATTTTCTTTGCTATATAATAAAGTATTAACTTTTTGTCTTGCAAAATAAGGGCTATTTGATTATTGTTTATTTGTATAAATGCTAGGTAATTTGTGCCATAGATTGAAAAATTTCTAGGAATGTCTCCACTGTCAGTAGGGAGGTGCTGTGGTATGCCGTTAGATTTGTAAACCAACGTGGGAAAGGGCCAGCTAGAGGCTGTGTGTTGGGTACATAATGAGAGGAAATCCATTGTTTAGCTGGGATTCATAAAGGGTTAGAGAGGTGTGGGGGGGGGACCAACAGCACTGCAATGTGGGCCTCTGCGCTCTGACACAGGACGCCCATGTTATCCTTTTGAAACTATGTTTTCTTTGCACGAAACCTAATTGGTACATTTACTATTCAAGATAGGACTGTGGTTTGTAGGGTTTACAATTGAAAAACATGTGGGCACAAGGAGAAGTGTGACATGAGCACCTCGACAGTGCACTATCCTCAAAATAGGAACCCATATAGGATGTTGTGCAAAGCAGCAGTCTCATAATAAGTTACCGCACCTGAAATGTTAAGCTTTTTGAAGCAGCTGATCTTAATTCCATACTTAGAGTAAGTGTAGTGCTTTGTCTTATTAAATTATATGTCATGTTAGTTTTACACTTTGCATGTGTAAAGGAGAATGAAAGTAAAAGTTGAAATAAATTGCAGCCTCAAAACTTTAGACAAAGTTAAACTGAAATCTCTTACACCCTGCAAAAAACAAAGAGAGAAATGAAGTTCAGTCATGGTGTATTGTATAGTATTGGATTTATTTGGCACGCATTTAAGGTTTTTTCTTTTGTTTTTTTTACTCTTTTTGCCATTTATTTAGTATGCTTTGCCAGCAGTACTCGACTACTTTAACAAGGCCTAGGGGTGAGGGGGCAAAACACGCGCAGTGCTGCTTCAGAGGTCGCCTTTCTGGGTAAATAGTGGTTTTCTTAACTGTCAAAGGTGTGTCACAACTGACCGGAACTGCCTGTTTGAAAAAACTGGATCGAGATTAGGAAGGAAAAAAATGGAAATGAGCACAGTGGCTTTGAGTGCTACCACAGCTGCAGGTGCTGTCTAACAGGTGGTCGAAAAGAAATGCCTTAACGCGCAAGAACAAATACCTTTCTGTATCCTGTTCTCCTCTGCAGACCTCGGTTGAAAAATAGCTGTGGAGGAGACACACAACCACAGAGCTCAAGTTGAGAGTGAGGGACAGAGCGGAGAGCACTGTGGCCACTGGCAGCAGGACGGCCCAGACATGAGCGGGTATGACCGAGGAGGTGGACGGGGGTGATTCCTTCACCGCCGTCTGCTGTGACTGCAGCTGGAAAATCAAAATCACCGATAAAACCGACATAATGGCCGATAAAATCCCCAGTAAAGACAAAACAATTAGAGACCGCTGGCTGTACTTTTGCGTCATGTTTATCTTTAAATGTTGGTGGTCAGATTTCTCCAGGAAAAGGGGAAAAAAGGGTTTCTCTGTCTTAGCTCTTAAACACAATCCCCCTGCGATCCTAAGGTCCAGAAAAGTGCGCTTGCATTGCGATGTGAGGATAAAAACGCCCTTCTTTGCACTTCGGCAATAGTTTGCCTGTTGTGTTTCGTGGAGTGCTCCGCAGTCGGTCTGAGCATGTGATGGGCTTTAAATCCCCAGATTAAAAAGTTCGCAACAACAATGGACTTTTTTTTTCTCTTGGATCGACAGAAACAATGCCTCGACGTGCTCAAGAGAGACGCCGAGCTCACTAAATAAAGACAAAACACCCCAAGAGAGTAAAGACATATTTCCTGTTATCCCATTATTAGCCATTAAACCAGGTTTTAAACTTAAGGTATGCACAAAAAATGTATGCTTTTTTTTTTAAACCAAAAAATTCTAATCAAGTTTATTTCTTGATATTTAAATGTAGGCAGTGTAGATATGACGATAACAGGGCTGTGTCTCTTTTTAGATTAACCTACTTCTGCTGAAGCCTCCTGTCCTCATAAAGTGATTAAAGGATTACTGTATGTCTTTTAAACAGGCAATTGATTGGCATAAACAAGACACAGAAATAAAATAAAAATATATGCAGTAAGTTAAAATAAATTATACAAATAATAATAATAATATTAAACAATTGAAGGAGGAAAAAAAACTTGTCCAAAGTTATTCTTGGGCATGCTAAACGAGACCATGGCAGGTTTGGGGGAATTTAAAGAAGGATAATCATCTATGATAACCCCTGTTTAATGCAGAATATTCCTGCCACTCCTAGTTCAGCTCTGCAGAGGATGAATCTAATTAACTTTTCACAAGTAGCTTTGGAAGCATGCACAACTTGACAGAGATGTGCCTAAACTCTCATCTGCCCTTCCACTTTTACGCCCACTTTTTTGCCGTGTATAAAAATAAATTACATCTCCAGAATTTGATCAAATTAATATTGAATATTCACACACTTCATTCACACGGTGCTGGACCACAAGCACCCTGACATACTTTTAAGTCCGTGACTTGAGTTACAGAGGCCTTATTGTTCTGTTAGAGGTTGGGGGTTGGTGGGGAGTGGTGGGGAGGTAAAGGTGTAACCCTTATTCTGTTGAGATGCAGATAAGACTGTAGCTATAAAGGTACTCAATGTGAACAATTGCTCTCACACATGTAGACTGACCATGGAGGCTATTTCTGAATTCGACAGCCTCACCACATGCTCTAAAAGGGTCGCGGCTGATCTTGTCGAAAGCAGAAGTGAGAAGTTTCAGGAAAATGAAAAAAAATGGACTTGATACGGAAAGTTCTCAAAGGCCAAAGGCACCTTTATCTCTCTGCTGCTTCTCTCAACCTCTCTTGTCTTACACATTTATCAGTAATTCTGACTGTGTGAATGTGAACACAGTTCAGATTCCACCTTCAGTGCCTACACTGACGGCAAAGCTCTCGCTGTGTTTAAAAGAAGAATGCACTTTCGCAAACACAGCGCATAGCAAAGATATAATTTCCCCTTTGCTGCAGGTGATTAGCCTGCTTTATTTACAGATGGGGATTTGCTGTATTCGCCGTCAGCACGATTGGGCCCCACACAAATGAACCATGGAGGTGAAGGCTGTGGCAGCCTGCAGGGATGTTACTAAGTATTGCATCAGATGCACAGTTTAAGCTATCTCTTGGGATCTCAGACTGTGCATGTGTGCTTGTGTCACTGCATCTCCATGTCTGTGTTGATTTGTTTGTCTTTGCATGAGAGAAAATAGAGTTGTTATCCACACTTACAAAGATGATCTGTGCTAATAAATTGCCACCATATTATATTTAGTACATTGTGTAACAACCCCAAAATAGTTAATAATGCAGCTCATGCTGTGATTCAGTTATTAACTCTAAATATATCTATTAAGCTGACAGCATGTCTGCTTTCTGTTAGTTTTTTTCTTTGCTTTGATCATTCTCTTTGTCAATTTTGTCTCCTTTTTACAACCCATTTACTTTCTATCACTACTACCCAGGTTAGCTGATGAACATATATCCAATAACATCAGCTCTGCGTGGACTACAGTGCACATAGCACTTGTGGAATTCTGACTGAAAGATTTTATATGCCATGGTTGATTTGGCAAATGGGAATGAACATCTTATGAGTAAAGCATTTACAAAATAACAGCACGGATAAAGTTAGTTTCAGTGTTTGCTAGTTATAAATAAGTATTAGATATCACAGTTAGGTGTCACCGGGATCTTATCATTTACTGATGATATGGAGAAAGTGGGAACAGACTATTGACTAATATTCAGAGATGTGCCAAAGGGTATATCAGTTTAGTTAATGTCTGTCAATATGAGGCCTCTTCTGATGTGTTTGAGCCAGTATTCACAGACATTTGCTTCAAGAAAATTGCTGAGTTAAGTAATTAGATCTTGTGGTTAAGCGCATCAAAATTCAAATGAAGCCTCAAGAAGAATCTTATAGCATTGCTTTTAAATCATGATGTGCTGCTGTAATTAAAGAAGTATTTTTAACATCGGTTTTATGTTTTTAGGCCAGTGGTTCCCAAGCTCTCGATGTACAGCATCATAAAGAAGGGTGTCGAGTTTTATCTGGGTAGGAAACAGGAAATAAAACAACGCAAGTTACATTTATTTTCTGTCCTTTTCTGCTTTCTTTGCCTTTTTTTTAGCGATTTGTTTATTTTTGCATAGCTCCTTGTGCCTCAAATATTCAGGCTAGACTAAAATGAGGAAATCACTCTGAGCTGCTCTCAACTTGAAAGCAGACATTGCTTTGAGCGCTGATAATGTAAACTATGCCCTCGTCGTTCCAAATTTTGACTTTTCATCCAGTATTTTGTATTTACTTTTTATTTCCACACCTATTTATACATAGTTACTGCCTGACTACTTGATTTTTAAATTACTTGATGTACGGACAAACAGGCACCAAGACTAAAAAGACTCTTAATGGCCCATTAAATAATCTTAAATAATTCATTTTGTGGTTTTAGAATTGGCTATTTCAGTTATGTTGTGTTTAGTCTTTGATTGGTGTAAATGTGTGATTTGGTTGTCACTGTTTCTATGGCAGAGAAATGTGTAAAGGTTTAACTAATGACAGGCCACTGCAATGAGACTCTGGTATTGAGCAATGGCCTGTGGCCAGTGTTCAGGTTTGCTGAGCATAAAGCAGTGTTTCAGTTGGTACGGTGCAAATTGACTTTAACGCAAAGAGATATGTGTATCCCGATAAACAGTCAACATTCACTGTTGTTTCCTTCCCCCATAACAGCAGCAAAACACTATAGTCAATCTCCAAGACTGAAGTCTTTAATTCATCAGTCACGATGAAGTTTTTATGTCAAAAGAGAAATTCCTTCAAACCAAAGTGGCCAAAATGTTTAGTTATTTTTATCAAAATGACCATGAACTCTAGAAAAGTGTTCCTCAGAATAGTTTTGCTCTATTCTCATTGATGCTGAATGGCTTTTGGATCAGACTGTAACTGTTTAGACTCACTGACTCTTCTAGGGGCTGATTTTTAAAAGCACATTGTTTCTTCTACTTTTTAAGGCAAAGCAGCATTTACATTTAAGGGGATTTTTTTAACAACATAATAGCAACAGTCATAACAAATATCTACCATATCTACTGTAGAAACATAACATATGCCTATTCCTATTGTGTGCAGTACATTTAGTAACAGAATCTCACACCTAATGTTGTGCCTTGCATTGTAATTGGGGAAGAACCGCCATACACCTCAGCTATGCTCCACGCTCTTCTGCTTCCTTCTTCTTTGCATTCAAATGCTTGTAACTTTGTTTAGTAAGTAAATAAATCTTATCATAGTCACATTTTCAGAGTTGATGTATTTTAAAGTCAGCTATAGCACTCCCATTTGCACAGTATATCAAATTCATGTGACTCACCCCTCAATTTAAGTTTTGCAGAATCCCATTAAAGAGATTAATTCAAGTCATCCCCTTAAATTTAATTTATAAAATTTTATTTAAAAATTAATATATTTTTGTTTTTGAGTAATGTCCTGCAAAAACCTTGTAATATTTTGTGGTACATGATTGAAACAAGCAAAAGTGCCCTTTAACCCAAATTATTAATCACAAAACAACATTTTCCACTGTCCATTGTCACCTCCCCTGCCCTTCCTGTAATTAAACTGTACAAAAATACATTTTAAAAGATAACATTGGAACTAAATTGCTTCATAATGCAAATTTTGAAGGCATAAAGTCCATAAAGCGCAACTTTTGCTGACACCTTATAGTGACGGATGCATTTATACGCGGAGGGGAGGTGGAGGAGTGCGTCCAATAGCATGGCCGAGGAGGCGGTGTGTGGTGACACACACACACAGAGCGAGAGGCGGGCTGCAGCAGCCAGCTGTTGGAAAGCAGCGCTCCTGAATCATCCGCAGCTTCTGCATCAGGTGAATATTTCTGCATCTGCACAAGACCAGAACGCACAACAAGACTCTCGACGCTCATTTAGTCATTTATGTTTCCTATCAGCAACTATTCCTGTTTGACTGGTCCTGATCGAGTGGGTGAAACTAAGAAGTAAACAGAGAAAAAGAAGATCGAGGAACAGGTGAGATCAGATGCTCTATTTTTATTTTTAAGCACGTGTTGAGTTTCTTTTTTATCTTCTTATTTCGGTTTTTAAGGCAAATGAGCGAAGCTTCCTGGGGTTTCCTGTGTAGAGCATTGCATGACACAGCTGTGAGTAAAGTACCTGTTGCTGTGTTATTGAGATGAGGCTATAATAGACAGGAGTGCTTGGCAACTCGGGGACAGACAGGCTATTCTTAAACTGTCTATTTGAAATGACGTCAGCAAGTTATTGGGAATAATTGCCCATAAACGGGTTTAAGCAATGTATTTCTACTTCTTTTTAACTTTTATGATTATTATTATTATTATTACTTAATTCTTGCTTGGTTTGCTCACTGTGAAAAATGAATCAGAGTCCTTTGAAAACAAACACATTCTATGACTCCCATGAGTCCATTCTGAGTAGACTGGTTCAACTTTTAAGAAGAATCTCGACTAACTTTGCTCTTATTAGAAACAGATATAGATAGATATCTAGACAGACAGATAGATAGCTCTTTCATCCCTTTAGCTGTTGTCCGTAGTCTAATTTAAAGCAAGCATTATTGATTCTGGTGTCTTTAATCTTCTGACGTTCCTTAGTGCTGGATATGTATCTTTTTCCATTTTTACTGCCCTCAAAGAGGTTTTCCTCTTTTAGTGTGAGGTGTGGCTCATCTTCACAGATAGTTTGAGAGGATGTCAGACTTTCTAACCTTTTGGAAGACCTAAAAAAAACCTTTTTTCTCTATTTATGGAAAGATCAAATGTTCAGCACATGCCTGCATGCAACATTGCTACTCTGGCTCTATGAAAAAATATCAAGGCAATTCAATTATCCCCAGTTAAAATTAGACAAATATTTCCTCGCCATTGCACTGCAAAGGCCCAATGAGCACATGAACCATTTGACCCCAAAGGTTGCAAACAGAGACATATACAGCTAGGTATACTACAAGATAAAAATAATAAAAAGACCTCTTTTGGTTACCATGCTAGCTATGCAAAGCTTTGTCGAGAACTATAAAGACTAAGAAGCAAAGTGTTCCCCTGGGGCCTTTATTTTATGAGTATGCTTCTGTTTTGATTTGAATGAGTGAGGCTGTCACTAAGACTTCAAGTTTTTCCAGATTTGACCTTCACCTTTTTTAACTGTAGTTCAGAAGAATGTATGTATATGCACTAGTACATACAGAGTGTCAATGGGTGAAGACAGACATCGGCCCACATAACACTGGACTTTGATATGACACTCACAAGCTGCTAAAATGACTAAAAGAGTGAAAACAACAACCCTGTTAGATTTGATTCACACACTGCTAGCAACAGATAAAGCACATTATACCCATGTAGTACAGTAGACATTTTAGGTGTTGCTTCTCTTGTGATTGCCATAATTGTGTAACTAATGCATTCACAGAGCAAAACGTGAAAAAAAATAGTTTAGAGCAAAAGCAAAACCATTTTCTCAAACCATCTTTAACTATCAGTATTTTAACACTACCATTATATATCTTGTCATATTTACCATCCAGTACTGCGTAGAGAGCAGGGCAATCTGCTTTTTCATCATAGAAGAACCCATTAACCTCCCTGGCTAATATGCTTACAAGTGTTTACCATGTTTTTGAAACATTTGAAGCCACCATGCTCTGAATGACTCATGGAAAGGAAACCATTGAAGCAGAACCCCCAATACTCTACAAATGCCCTACTTTTTCCCCCTTCTCATTCATGCATACAGTTCACTGCAGCAAGAAAAACATGTCGCGCGATACATATTCTTAATGAGCAAAATCAGCAGTGCTAATAAGACCAATTAAAATTACCTTGATGCGCAGGGTTTTCTGTAAACGTGCACTGTTGTCCTAGGTAGTTCCCCGGTGATTAGTCAGACGATCCCAGGGTATGTCAGAAAGCAAAGCTCCTGCTGCCCTTGTATGTGTCTGTGCTCAGTGTTTTCCACTGTCTCACCTTTGGGAAGGTATCTGCCAAAGGCACTGTCCTTCCCTAGAAGCCTGAGGCTCTGGGGAAGGTGTGCATGTGCTGAACTATTGGACAATGACAGGATAGACAGTGATTCTGTTTTGCATTCATGTCCAATTGATGGCAAAGGAGACATTTTCTCAGAGATGTCCACCTTTTCTCAGAGATGTTCAGTAGTTGACCATGGAGATGAAATGTCACAGGCGGTAGGTGCATGCTGCTTTTTTGTTTCTGTGAATGTGCAGACCTCAAATGGCAGTTGTCAAATGGGAAAGTATCCAGATTTAGCTGTGAGGCACAGCCAGGCTTTTCCTGCCTGTCTCGGCCTTTAGGCCTTTGACAAACCTACCAAACCACATAGATATTCTATAGCTCCACGCCGGTTTGCTGGAGGGGCAGCTATATATACCCAGCTAGCCATATGTTTTAGCAGAGCTGGCTGCAGCTCTAATAGTTGACATTTGGTTATATTTGAGAGGAGAGGAACCTTCGGTAAAACCCTGTGATAAACATCTTTCAGCCTTTTTTAGAACATATGTCCCACTTCCCTCTCTTCTCTACATTAACATGCCTTGATATGAGGTGAAATTGTCTCACTTCTGGTCCAAAAAAAACCCCCGAACAGCTTGGCCTGGTGTGAATTCTTTGTGGTAGTTGAGTTGTTAGTTAGACAGACCAGTGCTGGTTTTGTGGTTCTATTTTTCTATTGTGCGCTTTGTTTTACCATACAGACACTGGCAAGGATGGGTTTTTCTGCAGCTGTTACTTTTGAGGTGTGTCTTGGCTCTGCAGCATATTCAACAAAGCAAATAACGTAAGACTTTATAAGGTAATCATAAGGGCAACGAGGTGGACTCTTCCAGACATGCCCCAAATTTCTGTGTGCCAAGCTTATGTTGAAGGACAGCGGGCACTTTAGGGGTCGTGGGAACACGGGCTTCATATCCGCTCAGGCACCATCAGGAGGGGGCAAGCAACTAAATATAGAGAAGTCAAGACGTCTAGAATTAGGGGGGAAAACCAGTGAAAACTCCTCTGGGCTTTGGAGAAATACTGTATGGCCCAGTCAGAAAAGACAGACCACCACTTAACACAGTTGTTTTACTGATAGTGAGCATCAAACCAAGACAGCTCATACACGGAGCAAATTTATGGATACATTTGATTTAATGCTGTATTTTAAGCAAAGCCGTCTCTTAAAGCGTCAGTGAAATTAAACATTCAGTTCCACGTTTTTCATCTTTGTTTTTGTTTCTATACAGCAGGGATGGGAGCATTGTTTTCTAGCCCAACAAAAACAGAAAAACCACGGGTGTGAGTTTCAAAAATGGACATTCTCAAGCCAGCCACATGTCTTTGCTATCTGCCCCTGAAAATCCTGTTTTGTTTTGTTTTTTTCTGACCTGGCTGTGCATGAGAGAAGAGTGGGTGGCTTTTAGCATCAGCCATCTTTCAAGAACACACCGTTTTCCTTCTACTGTTTGGTTTCAGCTATTGCCTGCTGAACCTTTAAAAAGAGCTATGGACTGTATTTTTAACCCTGTCTCTTGGGGCCGCTTGGTGCAGTCAAGCACTGTGCTGTTGGCCCGGGGGTAACCCAGACTGTCAGGGTGTCATTCTGTGTGGACTGCTAGCCCCACAAGAGCCACGCTAACTTTAGACCGCATCGCTTCATGATGGTAAAAATAAACACCCTCGCCCTACTGAGGGGAAAGGACTTGAGTCACTTAAAGTAAAGGGATGACATTTTCCCATCAGAATTGTATTAATGACTGAACATTTATTCCATTCTTATTATAATATGTGACCATATCACCTCAAATTCGTTACAGTAATTAATAATTAGTTCAACTGCTTACAAATGCAAGTTTAAGTATCGAGGTAAATTTTTCTGTTATCTACGAGAGTAAAGGTTCGTTTAATGTTTTAGGTAATTTCATTGGTGCTGATTTTCACACATCACTGCAAATGTTTAAGTATGCTGTTTTATTCTACTATATGACTGATTTTCACCTTCTATAACAGGTGTCAGACTAAGAAGAGAAGAGAAAATGGGAAGAAAGAAAATACAAATTTCTCGTATTCTTGACCAGAGAAATAGACAGGTGAGCACACATCGTTTCATGTTTCACACACACACATATATATACGATTTTTTAAAAATATTTCTCAGTAAATATTAACCAGTCCCACTAAAATTATAGTTAACTACAGGAAGAATAAAAACTTAATCCAGATTATTTGAACAATCAGATACATTTTCTTGTTTTTTAAGTGTGAAATATTACTACAGTGTGAACGTGTGGGTCTTTTCTCTTGATGTAAAAATTGTATATCAATCCAAGACATTTAAAGACATCGCACTGATATCTCAGGAAATGTATCAGGCAAATTTTTAACGTTTTCCTCTTCCAGATATGTTTTAGACTCCGTAATTAAGTGTCACTTAAGCTGCAAGCACTGAGTTGCAAAAATAGCGGTACATGTTTCATGTAAATGTGCATATTATGTAGCCGACGCTGTGGTTGTTTGTTGTCCAGCATTGCACTACAAATATTTAAAACATATCACGATAGCTTCACTGATTGAAATGCAAATGCAAAGGCATGCAAGGATGACTATTAATGAAATGTCAAATTATGATATTTATACTAGTGTGAAACATTATTAAAATCGTGCAGTTTACAACATCACTAGCATTCATTATTTTCTACCCAACGTAGGTAATAGCAAATATTTTGGACGTCACTGATACAATAACCTAAAGCTGTGAATTTATCAAAACCCTTAACACCAGTTAAAGTGAGATTTTTTTATTTGACAAAAGGCCAATCTTTCACACTGAACAAAAAAAATGATGTGAGCGTGCCGACAGTCGACACTAGATTGAGGAAATATTATTAAAAGTTTAAGAACTAACAAGAAAACACACCATTAAACAGAAGAGGAACTGTTTATCAGTTTGATGCAAAATGAATCTGACAGCACCGATTACATATACAACATAGTACTGACATCAACTTATGGCACATGAGTTACACCGCTCTGCAATACCACAGACAGATATTATCATTTGTACAATACTGCGGCATGAACAAAAATGCTTGCATCATATTTAGAGCCTATTCGTGCGTTAATATCGGTTCAAATACTACAACTCCATGAAACACCCTAAATATTATTTAAAGTTTTAGCTGTGTTAGGAAAAACACATGATATGCATAGTGAGTTTGTGTACACAGCCAGAGCTCTTATTTAACTGTTTTCAGAATGCTGATAAACACAGTTTATTTCTCATATCTGATCTTTTCGACTGAAAGTGTTGTGGTGATAAGGTTTGTATATCTGAATGAAGTGTCTGGTGATTGAATGTGTTCTGCACTGCAAAGTCTCTATTTTATTTTATTTTATTTTATTTTATTTTATTTTATTTTATTTTATTTTATTTTATTTTATTTTATTTTATTTTATTTTATTTTATTTTTAATTATCCAACTTCCTTAATTTGTTACGCTCACGACTTTGCAAAGTTAACTGGAGGGAGTTAAAAATGCAAACCTGTTTTTCTTCTGTCGTAGGTGACCTTCACCAAACGTAAATTTGGCCTGATGAAGAAAGCTTACGAGCTGAGCGTGCTCTGTGACTGCGAGATCGCTCTCATCATCTTCAACAGCACCAACCGTCTGTTCCAGTACGCCAGCACAGACATGGACAAAGTTCTGCTAAAATACACAGAGTACAGCGAGCCACACGAGAGTCGCACCAACACGGACATACTGGAGGTACTATTTTAGGAGCTTTTTTAAAAAGAAGTATATGAAAGCTTCTGATACGCAGCTGATCTGGAACGTAAACCAATTTTTAACAGTACATGCGATTATTAGATAAAAAGCCTCTGGAAGGATATTGTAAAAAAATAATTGGAAAAACAGGTGTTTTATTTTGAATGAAAACCCTTTCTCGTGACGTTGTTGTGGTTCGAAACCATCGTGCTATTGTTGCCAGTAATTTTCCATGTGCACTTTCTCTTCTGCATCAGACCCTGCGTAGGAAAGGACTCGGACTTGATGGCTCAGAGCTTGACAGTGAGGAGAGCATGCAGGTGGCAACAGACAAGTATCCTCTAAGTGAGGGCATGGATCTCTCTGTGGCTCGCCAGCGCTTCTATGTTAGTGATCATATACTTACTCCTCCATACATTCAACGCACACAGACCAAACACAGACAAACTGATTTCTAATTACAATTCTGTGTTATAAAATCATCTTTAATTAACTGATCTTTAATCCATACTGTTGTCAAAGTTACACGTTTATGTGTTTTACTCTTCAGGGTCCCTCTCTGCTTTCGCCGGAGGCACAATTCCTCGTGTCTGCAGGTTGCGAGAATGGTTTTCCCAATTCCTCCGGATCCGGCATGGCCTCCCACAGACCCCCGAGCTTTAAATCTCTAAACTCCAGATCCAGCTCGGCCAGTCCTGCTGCACCCCACGCACACACTGCATTCATGTCTCCACACTCGGGTTAGTCTCATTAAGTCCTATACCAGAATCATCATAACTACTAAGGGTAGTATCTATTTGTGTATGTCTTGTGTTTGAAAAAACATGTCAATTTCTATTGCATCTATGTATCACTTTTAACAAGTTCCACCAATTTTGGGCCTTTGTCAGGCTCATTCAGGCTCATTTGTGAGTTTTTTGTGTTTTTTAACACTTTCATGATGAAACCAAAGTCTAAATGATTTTTTAAAAATTTAATCTACCACTACAAATAATCTACCAGTATTATTCTACCTTTAAACAGAGTCATAGCATTTCGCATGAAAATCCATGAGCCACTCTTCTAACTTCTTGTTAAATGCTTTCTGTAAAATTCATGTGTACTGTCAACCATCTGTGCAGCTGGCTGTGAACTCACAGGAAGTGTGTGTGTTTGTGTGTGTATGTGTATGTGTGTGTGTGTGCGCAGTCGGTCTGTTATGTGAAACTGGCCCTCCACCAGTGTAACTGCAGCTACAACCAGCTCTGTGGTTTCTATTCAGAATGCATCACACCTGCCTATCTGTCAGCCATCATACAGTCTCTAACTATCTGGATGCACTGGGATTTCATTATATACTGATCACTGACACTTTTAGTGATTCTAAATGCACTGTTCTCTTTTATCTAAGATCTGACAGTGATTGTTGGTTTACATTGCGTTCGCAATGGATTCTGTCACATGAGTTACAGTATATTCAGTACAGTTGCACATATTATAACTAGTCAGACCTGCCTGGTGTCTCACGAAGGCTTGATACTCATTCAAAGGTTAAAGGAAAAGAAGAAGTTCTTTTTTTCAAAATCACACTTGTATACCGCAACAGAGGGAGGTGATGATTGTATCACAAAGAATAAATGACAGTAGTGGAGCGGGCTTAGATCGCTTTTCACTTCCTGCTCCTTTTTTTCACTGTTTAGGTATCGGCTACTCTGTGTTTTCCCATGGCAACCTTAATCGAGCTCTGGACATGAAAAGCCCTCCTCCTCTGAACGTGGGCACTGAAAACCTGCGGGCAGATGGTGCTAATCAGGCCATGGGGGCCACACGCGCTAACCACAACTCCGCTGTAAGTAGCTGTGCTATCCAGTGTGATCAAAACAAATAGGTGTCAGTGCCTCTAATAGATGTCGTACTGCTTCTAAAAACTAAAGTTCTTAATTAAATACCAAAACACATAAATAGTTCTGCAAACTTGGACAAGAAACTTCACAGGTTTTTTGACTCATTCACACCTCTCGCAATTATAATGTTCACAAGTTTCATAGTGTTCATACACTGACTACACTACATCAGTACAAACTCAAGATTTCCAGTATGACTGTTTCCCTTTCTCTGATCATCAGAGGGGTCTTTTGTACCAGGGCCTGCACAGCAGCAGCTCCATGGTGGCTATGGGGAAGGCAGGGCTGCTGAGTCACAGTTTGGGAGGATATGGTCTCCCCTCCCCTGGAGCCTCTGGTATGTCATCTGTGTTCTGTTACTATAGAAAGAAAGAAAAAAGAAATATATGAAAAAAATATATGGCAACTGACAAAGCAGTCATACAGCAATAGCTTGACATGTTAACGGGTTATATCAGATTGTTAATGCCACTCTCATGTCTGTATGGTACAACTGAACCTACCACACATATACTCTCTTAGCATAGCTTAGCATAACCACTGCAAAGCTAGGGCACTGACTCACTGTGGGGCAGTTCACTCCAGAACCTGATTATTAATGCACAAAACTTTTCTCATTCTGATCTGTGTAAAAAAAGGGTTTGGAGTTTGTGCAGGACCAGGAGCTTGGAGAGTTTCAGGTGGTTTTCTGGTGAATTTATCATGAGAAAACATTGCCTTTCTTGCTAAACCCAGCCAGGAAATAGTTCCACAGAAGGCAAAAATAAATAAATAAATAAGAAGAAGAAAAAGCAAGGGAAATTTTGTTAGGGTTTTTTTTTACACTGTTCCAAATTAAGCAGAACATCTTCTGACTCTAGCTTCATCTCTAGTGTGACATGAGTGATGAGAGGTAACAGTCTTATATCTTGTGCTCATCGATAAAAACTACAAAGGGTATTTCCCAAAATGTCAAACCAGCCTTGCTGTGAAGTGTATCTTATCTTAAAATGAAACCATTTTATTAAACTGTATCTTTTTCTCCTGTTTCCCCCCCTATCTTTTATTCTATCACCAAATCTATGTATATCAATTCTTTCTTTGCAGAGTACAGCCAGCCTGGTTTTTATCACTCAGTCAGTTTACAACGAGGAACAGTAAACCCCTGGCAAGCGGCGCAACCACCTCAGGAACCTCATGGGCCTCATATAAATCCTGTGTGAGCATATCATATATTATTCTAGACATAATACAGTAAATCCACTGTATATATAATTTTGAATCATTAGTGATAGTTGACTCTTAAATGCCATGTTCACAAGCAGTTTTGACTGTCTTTAAATTATCTTCAAGCTACTTCTAGTGCCCCTTAGCTGTAACTCCAGGATTGATGACGTGTTTCAATCCAAATTAATTTCTTCCACCCTCTTGTTGTTTTCAGAGAGTCCAGCGGGGGATGCTCTTTCCCCTCTCAGTCCTGCACTCCAACCTCTCCGCATCTGCCGTCCCTCAACCTCAGCATCAAATCGGAGCGTAGCTCTCCTGAGCACATGGCCTCACCTACCTCCCCTCCTCTGCACCACCTCAGGCAGCATTCTCCAATGAGCAACCCCGATTCGGCTCGTCATACCCCTCCAGATACCCATCCAGCCAATGGCACAAAAGAGTTTGCCAAAACCAGCTACCCACAAGACCAAGAGGAAGGAGGGCAGTCGCTCCGGCAGTTAGAGATGAGCGACGGCTGGCAGAGATAGCCAGCTGCTCCGCTCTACAACCCACTCTCAGTCAACATCTGTCTTCAGACAAAACCAGAAAGGGTCGACGTATGCCTCTCTTTGTCTCCTCACACAGAGCTGGTCTCTCCTGGGCAGTGGAGAATTCTTCTCTGCATCACTTGCTTGATCCCATGAGGAGATAGATGCATACAGACTTTTGCTTTTTGTTTGGTTAGGGTTAGTTTTCTGTGTGGAGCTAATGTGAATCAAAAGTACAATTTGGAAATGTGATTGTTTTCTTGTGACTTTGTTGAAGTTGGCTACAGCAGCACTGTGGGACCACCTGAATTTCTCTGAAGTGCACATATAAAAAAAAAACGTCCGTACATATTTAGCCTTCAGAGCAAAAAAAAAAAAAAAAAAAAAAAAAAATAGGAGGTACTAAAAAAGTAGCTTGACTGGGGTTTTATGTGATAAGGTTACACAACAGGGCATTTAATTGGATACGTTCTTAAAATAAAAGTTTTTTTTAGTTATCACAGTTTCCTTTCAGATGTGGAAATATCTTCGTAATGGAATTTTAATGAGAGAAATCTAGGTATGAAAGCCACTGTCTACTTTTTTCTTTAACAACACATAAAATTCAGCTAACAGGAGGTTTCTTCTGTCTGAATTATTAGTGTTTGTCCAGACAGTGTTTTATTGCTGTTGCTTTACAAAGCACCGTCTCATATTAAAGCAAAGGCATCCTTTGTAGAGAAACAAAGAAAAAGGAAGTTTCGCTCTGAAAATATCCCAGCTTAAATCAGACTGCTGTAGCCTCAGATTGTCTTCCTGTATCTTGGCCCCCCATCTCTTACAAATGATTCACAACAAAAGAAGATATTTGAAGAACTGGAGGGACATTTTGCAGCAGTATGGTCTAAAAAAAAAAAAAGAGTTGAAAAAATGTGAACCCACCCTTTTAAGATTCTGGGCATCAGTCTGTGTCAGAGATGAGGCCGATGAGCTCTTTGGGATGTAAAAATGGTTTTCTTTTTTCAAGTTTTTTTGTTTTTTTAATCTTTAGTATTGTTGTAATGTGATCATTTTATGTTGTCAGAAACACTCACAGCAGTCTGCTAAGACCAAAGTGTTTAATTATTGTCCCTATGCATTGCACACAAATACTGCAACAGCCCAAAAAAATGATGTATTTGTCTTTATTTGGTCGATTTTTTCTAAAAAGCAGCAATCATGTGCTTACTCTTCCTGAAGGGCTTTGTGTAGTAAGTGTTTAGTGTAGATATTCCTGTGTTTATGATGTGTTACAACACGAGACAAGCTGTACTAGATGAGTCTAAATATCCATTCATTTGTTTGTTTATTATCCGGGTTTCATTTATGTATACATTTACGTTTTAATCTTGTGCACTGGATACCTCTATGTCTTTTAGTTTTGCATTTTCAGTTTCTGATCTTCAAATGACAAAAAAATAAAAAAAATTTAAAAAGGAGGTAATTTTCATTCACTGTCCACAAGGGGTCGTCTTATTTCTTCTAATCTGACTGAGACTGGTTAAAGTGCAGAGTAGTGAAGACCAGCCTTAACAGGTAGTTCTTTATTTAATAAATCGGTTAATTGGCTAATTAAATAAAGCTCCTGCTAAAATCCAGCTTGTGGAGGTTTTCAAATACAAGTTCCACTGTTGATTTATCTCTCTTTTCATGTTATGTGGATTTTTGTGGATTAATATTAGCATGAAACATGAAAAGCCAAGTTGTCAGTATTTTGTTTCTGGTTGATTTTTTAATACATATATACATACATATTTGCTGGATGCTTCACTAACAAAACAGAGGCATTTTTTGTGAATCATTTTAAAATAAAGTTTACTGTTTGTTTACTTTGTGTGTTTGCCCCTGTCTGAGTTTTTTTTTATCTTTTTATTTTAGGACATTTAGTTTATCATTTTTCTCAGGTGAAAAAATGTCATAATAATTAATTAATAATTAAAAAATAAATGGCATAAAAGGGAATGATTTCCCTCTGTTTTTATGTACATTAATTCTGAAAGCAGGTAAAATGCCCTCCACTGTGTAGCTTTCATGTGTACATTTATTTCATTTTATTCACCTACATTCCATCTTTTGAATACACACACACTCCCTCATTATCATGTCGGGGCGCTGTCAAGCAGCTCACCACGCACCCACCAAACGAGAGGAAAAAGAATAGACCACACAAATCCTGGAAACCTTTATGTCTTCCAAACAGGAAAAAAAAAGGGCACAAATATGGTCATTTCCATAGCTGGTTGTTTCATAGTAACCATGCCAAAATGTTTTCCTATGCTGCCTCCATGGAGAATTTACCTGCCTTTCCACAGTGGGCACACACACAGACACACACACAGTATTGAGCTGTTGTCTCTCCACCTTAAATGACGAGACTTTCACTGGGGTCATGTCTGGTCTGATCCCATGAGACTAGACCAGGCCCAGTCTGTAGGGCATGTCTGGGTCCTATGTACACACACACGCACAGACATACATTCTAGCCTCTATAGCAACCACAGCCAGCCATGGCTGTCTGACTTGCCTTGTTGCAGTCCATAGAGCAGACTGAAGGGGCCCGAGGCCTCCAGCACAGATGCTTTAAAGCAGGGGTCCCCAATCCCAGTCCACGAGGGCCGGTGTCCCTGCAGGTTTTAGATGTGTCCTTGATCCATCACAGCTGATTTAAATGGATAAATTACCTTCTCAACATGTCTTGAAGTTCTCCAGAGGCCTGGTAATGAGCTAATCATGTAATTCAGGTGTGTGGACCCAGGGTGAGATCTAAAACCTGCAGGGACACCGGCCCTCGTGGACTGGGATTGGGGACCCCTGCTTTAAAGATGTCACCTTTCAGTTTATGAGGCCAGGCATTCTTACAGGCCCACCAGAGAGAAGGATGAGCTTGACTGCTCATCGTAGATGAAGATACTGCTTATATGACTCAAATTAAACTGATGTTCCACAGCAACAAAAACATTGTCCAAGAAATTTTTCTGTACTCACACTGAGATGTAGGATTTGCTAATTGGTGTGCTCTCAAATTTGTTTGCTTTTCAGTGGCTTTGCGACTCTTAATGTCTTCCAGTTGTGCATATAAAACGACAGCGAGGTGAGGAGCATATCGCTTCTTTTACTGGAGGATGCTCACAACGTTTGACTGGAGGAAGAATTTAAATCATGTCAGCTTTTAAACAAGGAGCCACTCTTGTCTCTTTACGGCAAAAAGCTGATGTGACAATTGACTGCCATGTGATTTTGAAGGTTTTGATGATATCACAAAATACATGTGAATGATTTAAACTGCACTGTCAAATACAGATTATAAAAGCAGTCCACTGCATAAAATATGTCCATTAACTGGATTATTTTGTTGTTACAGCCAAGCTCATCCACCACAAACATTTCTTCCCAGAGTCCAGGGGGCATCAGGTTCATAATAATTACCAGTGATTAAAGAATGGTCTTCTCAGGAGGTTGGGGTCAGAGATCAGCACCCTGCACAGCGACTAGACGGTCCATTGTCATCCATGTCTTTTGTCAATGGAGTACCAGTTCTCTAAAAGGAAACGTTTTATCTGTAACATCTCCCACGCTCCGTGGTGGAAGGAGGAATTAAGGGAGAAAGTCAAAATGACGTGAAAACAGCAAATCATTTTATTAGGACCACACATGAAAGAAAGAAAAAAAAAAAAAATCAGGTTACAGCCAAAGTGTTGCACACCATGCATTCAGAAAATCTAAAGGAACATTTCATATCAACTTCACAGTATAATAATATCAGAGCATTCAAGAAAGAAAACATACTAATGATCAAAACCATCCACAAACACAGTTAATCAATGTATCATAAATAAAATAAATAAAACACACTGATGAAGACTGATTCAGGGAAGGCTTTGATTAGTTCGACATATACATGGCTGATTGGCAGCAAACAAAACCTACGAAGGAGGCGATTAAGACACTGCAACTAGCATGTTGTTCATGGGTAGTGTTTGAAAATTAATGGGTAAAACAGAAATGTACCTGCAGTGTTCACTGCAGTATATCAGCTTGTTCTAAATACACATGAACAGGGAGGAAGGAGATTTCAAAACACTCAAAATCCCTGAGCTCCCAGGCACTTCAAGATAAAGAGCAACAGCTCCTCAGTGTTTGGCTTTCAAACACTAATACACAGCCAGACTGCATTACACTTAGTAAGCTTGATCTGAAAATTACGCCCACACAAAAAAAACAGGAAAAAGAAGCAGAAAAAGACACGCACGCACACGTACACACAAAATCAAAAAAAAAAATTCCCCCCAAAAAAACAAAACAAAACCCAAAAACGTAGCACTCGTGAATCGGTTCTTTAAGGACTGCAAAGAGTCCCTCACAAAAATATGTCTTATTACTCAGGCATTAAAATATTCATACTTGTCCTGGTACCTCCAAATATCATAAATGCAGCATTTAACAGTGTTCCTTTGAAAATGAAAAACAAAACTCATTAACACTGGCATAGATACATGTGAGAAGTTGCAGAAAAATGTTCTATTAAAGAAGTTATGAGATAACACTGGGGTCTGTATCACAAAGAGAGCTCCATAGGTAATCCAGCAGCATTTGGGATTAACTCTGGTTTAACGCCATCACAAAGCTGGTTCAATTTTAGCCTCAGTAAATAACAATGGTAACCAACACCGCATGATTAACCTGCTTCAGGCAGGGTTACCTTTCAGGTAAACAGACTTTAACAAGTCTGAGAAAACAAAACAAGAGCAAACAAAACAAAAACTGGACTCCGTATTTCTTCAGTATCCTGACAATTACTGAGCACTTTGCATTTAAAACAAGAGTTTTAATAAACAGTTCGTATACCAGTTTGTCTTACTCTCATCCAGGGTGAGGCAATTATTGCTGCATGTCAAGTAAGCATACGGTTACAGGCACCATTTATTAACAGTTAAAGCAAATGCACTATTTTGGTCAGATAAACAGATCAGATTTGTTTTTGTTGATCTTTCACAATCCAGAGGCAATTCCTGCAGAATTCCAGGTTTTATCAATGCAATGTCCAAATTAACTTGCTGGTAAATGTTTTGAACCTGAATGTGAACACCGTCATATTTCATCGCAAGACTATCATGGCCTGCATTAAATTCACTGTAAGAATAATGTGATATCTACTGACTATAAACTCAGTCAAACGTATCCTTAATTTTTGTGGATAATGAAGTTCGGTTTGGCAGCAGTGTGAACAAGGTGGATGAAAGGTGGTTACTATCGAGTTAGACTAAACACTACCAGAATGTCACAACACCAGTAGTGTGCGTAATAGACACTACGCACCTAAAAAGACTGCACTGTTGTCCCTTCTACACACAAATAGTTTATATATATATATAAAAAAAAAAAAAAAAAAAAAAAAAAAGGCTTTGAGTTTCACTTCATATTTTTCACTTTGTTGTATGCGCCCCACCTGCAGTGGCTCTAAACCCCACCAGCAGGGACTGCCCCAATGTCTGACAACTACTTTTGCGTTAACCAGTGTGTAGAAACACTGCACTATAAGGCTGTAATAACACCTGCACCGACATATTTTTTAATGCAATATAATTTTCTTCATTTGAATTATCACAGCTATCATCAGTATCGGTATATGGTGCCACCTTCTGGGCCAATTAAACCCAGATTTTACTGAGCCAATTTAGAATTCACATTGTGATACATGTTAAGGCGGACTAAACTGAACTTGATTTGTGATGCAGACCCCCCACTCAGTTCTGTATATTTGTGTGTTACTAATGCCAGAGTCCTGCTGGTCTTAAAAAGTTACAAGGTCAACAAAGTAGTAAATATTGCAACAGACAGCATCCAACCTTGATCAGTTACAACCAGAAAGATGGTGCAATCCAGCTGTAGTTCTATTTTATTGAAATGTCCCCTCTGCTGTCTGCAGGCATCCTGTGCAACAGCATAATGTGAGCTGATTGCTGGATGTATAAAAGTATGGCACTCCATTTTCCTCAGTTAGTTTTGCATAAGGTACTGATGGAAGTAGATGCCAAATAGAGAGCTTATGACCTGGCAGGCAGCCACCCACCAGGTGAGAAAGGCAAAAAACCCTCTGTAGAAAAGCGGTGTCAGGACAGATCGCAGCGCTGTGAAAGTCTCTGACAGTCGAGCTACTGTAGCTTGGATGTCTTCCTCCATGTCCTCCATCCCTTCTTCATCTTCATCTAGAGCTCCAGACAGGACAGGTGCAGCTGTTGGCATGATGATTGCTGGTGTCACACCAGGGGTATCCTGGGCACCTGTACTCCAGGAGAAGTCCCCTGCAACAAATAACTGGTTGTTATGTTTCACTAACATTCACACTGCTTAACTTGTCCAATAAAGGCCCAGCTTGCTGGTCAGACAGCCTTGGAACCAAGCTACTTTTCTAATTTTGCTTCTGGGGACAACAGACAGTTTTTGGGAATATCCAGGCCAAAAAAAAAATATTTAATTTTTATCTGTTCCTTGCTTTTCTACTTTATTAGGGTAAAGATTAAGAACAGACAGGAGAGAAAGAGAGTGGGGGAAGACACACAGGAAAAGGCTGCAGGTCGGCGTCTAACCCGAGCCGCTGCATTCAGCCTCGTGGTGCATGGTGGCCTGCTCACGCTGTGAGCTAAATTGCCACCTACAAAAGTCTATTTTTTGGTCTGGTTTTTGGCTGGCTAATTTTCATTGATTGCACTCTGATGCAAACTAATTTCTAATTAAACCTCATTTCTATCGTTATAAGGAACAAGACCAAATGTGAAAACAGAGGCAAAATTTGCAGCTTTCCATTTATATCAAGCACCGTCACTTTTACCACATAAAATAACAAGTGACATAAAAGCTAATAGCTAATTAATTCCAATTCCATTAGTGCCTTCTTGTCCAATGCCAATGATAATCTATGAATGCAAAGATACTCCACTCTATAGCATCACTCCAGGAGTGCTGGTATTTTTGAAGTTAACTTTAAGAGAAATCCATGAACCTTTTGTTCTTACAAAAAATATATATATTTGGATGGCAGTATTTATGGGTACAAACTATCCACTTCAGACATGCTGAAACTATCAGAAATATTCACTTTGGTTTATGTGACAAAACTGCCTGGATGGAGCTTCAGGATGCAGCACACATGGCCCTCGCTCACTAGCGTTCTTAGCAAATTGGCACAATCTGACATAAGGAGCAGTCAACTTAAAAACTGATTAATGTCTGACTAACTTCCAGAGAACTTCAGGCCTGTGAAAGTCTACACGTGCATGGTTGAGAAAAAGTTCAAATATCAAGATGTGAGTTTCAGTGAGCATTTTACTTACCCAGTGCCTTAAGTGACAGTGTTGAGAATAGGATGAGCAGAATTGGAATCAGATACTGAAGACTAACTACTGTCAGGTAGCAAAACACACGTGTAACCTGGAAGAGGGCACAGAAACTTTACTCGACACAGGCACTTAATGAGTTTTATTAAGAATTATCCTTAAATATTTAAAGTTTTTTTAAATCTTTTTTTTTTTTTTTTTTTTTTAATTCAAAACTCTCAATTTGTCTGTTTATAAGATAAAAGCATGCAATACTGAGAAAGTTTAAAATGCATTTGACCTTTCGTTGGATGTCAATTGCAGCAATACGTCCTGCCTCCTTTTTCATCTGCTCTACCCATTTTTGAGCTAGGTTGAGGTAGGCCTGGAGGTGATAACGGGTGAGACCCAGCCGCAGCACACACGACACCACGATGATCCAAAGACGCATGCTGTCAAATGCTTCACTGGATACTCTGCAAAGAGTGAAGTTATCAGAGATTAGGTGTCCACTAAGCGCTGCCTAGAAGAATTCTTCTATTTCCTGATTGTTAGTTCTAGCTTCTCACAGCCAATCAATCAGAAATGAGCACTCACAAAGTGACAGAGGTCTTTCCCATAGGTGCATTGGCCAGGAAGTCTCTTGCAATGGGTTTCACCCACAAAACCAACACAATGACTGGAGACAGAAAACCCATATGCAGCAGAATCCTGTCAGGAAACATTAGGGACACAACTGAAAGAGCAGAGTAGAGCTAATGTGTAGCAATAAAAGACATGAAGCACATGCTATTTTTCATATAACAATTCTTACTGGATGAGTGGGCGGTCTGAGTTCATCTGTACCGCATCTAGGTGAGTTTGAGCCAGCCGCAGTCCAGGGAAGGCCAAGAGAGCTCCGATGTAGGCACAGACAGCAGCCAAACCAAGCTTCACTGTCAGCTTAGTCACAGGGATTCTGAGTTTAAAGCAACCACTAACAGTAAGTGACACCAATATTTAAGGAGGGCTACTTCCAGCACAGATATCAAATACAGTCAGGCTCATTCCTGTGCCAATTGAAAGATGACTCAACTCATATAAGATTTAATATGAATCAGTTTTACAGAAACAAGCATTTCTTTAAAGACAACAAGTCAATATTTCAGCCAGAAGTAATCTTTTCATGGAGATACGTACGACCAGTCAGCGTAGCCCTGCTGTTTGACAAAGATTTCCAAGTTGTCAAAGAGGCTGGAAAAACCTGGCTCTAGACCGAACTCCAGGTAGTCCTCTCTGACAACCAACACTAGCATGGCCACAAGCAGACACAGAAAACCAAAGGCAAGGCACACTGAGCGCTCACCACCCTCCTCAGAGCGGAAGTAGTGGCTCATTAGGGTGTGAAGGGTCTTTCTGTGGGTCGGATGGTAAAGGAAACCAAATGAGAGGTGTTAAAAAAAAAAAAAAAAAAAAAAAGCTACATATATTTCAGTGATAATTTACCTTTAGTTGAACATGGATAAGACTTCCAATTTACAAGATATTTTTAATGTTTTTATATTAGTTTAACACTAGTAGTGATTGTATTCCTAATAAGAGATTAAACGTTAGCTGTAGAAAGAGATTATTCGGATTTTAGGTTCATTCAGTACTATAGATAGTTACCAACTCATCTTCATTGATATAACAGCTGCCAAGAACGTGGTGGACATATCAGGATCTTGATTCAGGAAAACATCACAAACTAATCTGGGTCCAGATATATTCTTTCTAATCTAGAGAGTGTGTCTGTTTTACATTTGAAGGATACAGACAGAAGAGAACAGTCAGGACACACCAGATGGCTCCAATATTAACCTCTTTGCTGGCATCTACCACACTATAGTAACACTCAGTGAAGAGGAAAACTCCGGTTGCATAGACTGCAAAATCTACAAGCCACTGGTACTCCAGGAAAAAGCGCAGCACTGAAAGTAGAAACAAGAACAAAAAAAACCCCCAAAACAATCAAAATGAGAATTTCAATAAAGTTTCCATGCAATGTAATATGCTGCAAAACACTGGTGGGACTTAACAGTCAAAGCTGGGCTTTGAGTAATATTTACTCTTGCACAACATTACTGTGATGTGGACGAAGAAGTATTTGTTTTACCGAGAGCGTCAATGACGTTGACTGGTGCTTTCTCCAGGTGAAGGTCAATGTCTTTGGGCACAGTGAGCGGTTTATTCTCCCCATTCTGCCGCCTATGAGCAAATAAAAGATGGAAGAAAAAAATAACAATGCAAGCTTGAAGCATGAAGAAACGGAAAAGGATGGATGAGAAACACACTATATATGTCATGGAGTAACACTAGAATCACATGATACAACTTCATGCTATAGCACGCAGTGGTCCTGCAGCATGAAGCACAGCCCTCCATTTCCCACCTGTCTCTCCTGTTTTGTTTGGGCATCTGCTTTCCTGCCAGGGCACACAGCTCTCCCTCTGAAGGGTGTTTGAATCGCAACAAACTGGAACAAACAACAAGCACATGTGTTAAAGCAGTTTAGTGCACTGTGTGAATAACGTAAAACCTGATTATATACCTGACAGTACCTGCCGTTGCAGAGCAGCCAGCGTGCAAATGAGCAATGTGGAGCCATCCTCTGCATTATGCTGGCGGCCAGTAAGCTGACCACAAGCTGAACTCCCATCAGCGCCTGTCAAATTAAACACACGCACTGAGTTTCCACCGTGCACTTGAGTGCATAGCGTCATTTTGTATATAATGATGTAGAGAGCACGACCGATTTGTCTACAACAGTAAGGACTCCGCAGCAAAGTTTGAAGAGCCGCAGAGCTGGCTACATCACGGTTTGTTTACATATAACAGTCTGTGGCAGAAGCTAACTCACGTAGGACATTAAAGAGATAATAGCAGGAAGAAGTTACGTTCAACAGCACTAAGAACACGATACGCTGGAAGCCGCTGCAAAATGAATGAAACTGAGCAAATGGCTATCGTGCTAAATTTAACTGGAGGTCCACCACCTGTCATTAGAGCTGGTTAGCATTAGCAAACTAGCTCTAACTGCCTCCGGAACACCTAAAAAGCGCTCGTCAGTGGGCTACCCAGCACTCTGTAAGAAGCTTTTTTATATATAAGACTATAAATGAAGTTACCATCTCTTCTTCCAAACGGCGTCGTTAAAACGAGAATAACTAAAGCAGCTTCTTCTCATGCAAGAAAGTCTTTGGCATCTGAACTGAACCTGCCGACATGTGGAGCTGTTAAATGTCCCGGATGTAGTCGTGGAGACGCGAGATGCCTTCGGGTGCTCCGGGAAAGAATCGTAAATCTAAAATGTAAATCCGCATATGCCTCTGAGGTGAAAGTCAATCTGAAGGTAAAAGTGTATTTTCTACTAATTTTTATTTATTTTTCTTAATTGGTTAACTTTCAGAGAAAACGAACCATTGTTTTCATAATCACACATTCAAATTGCTAATGTTGAAAGATTTTCTTTTTATCTAAAGAGTCACTGAGCCTGACAACCTAGATTAAAAAAAAAAAAGTTGCAGCCGAGCCACATCAGTGTGATTAAAGTACTGTAGTTAAATATGTTTCTCAGCCTACTGCGGGCAATCAGTATAAGAACTGAAAGGTGAGAACACTTCAGAAAGAAGAACAGTATAGGTAGACAAAAATACAATTTCTACTACTCGTACTCCTGCCCCTTCCTTTTTACCTCTAACATTTTAAATGACTAATATTAAAATATGGATTTTTTTGGATTTTGTTTATAATGTAGCACTTTGGGCATAGTTTTTCACTTTCGCAACTTTACTTCAATCAAAATAGCACAACAGCCATACTCATTCACGTGAACATTTCCGATTTTTATGAAGGCATCAGAATAACAATGCTTTTATTGGCTCTTGGTCCCCTGATAGAGAAAAAAATGCCACTGTGATAGTAAAAATATTGAAAGTATGATTGAAAATGATTGCATCATTTCCCCCAGTTTTACGATTTGAACATACAAAAACAATAGTGTGAAAACGTCTGATAATTAATACATATTCTGCTGTATAAAAATGACAAACAATAAGGAAACTTGTAAAGAGGTTTTGCTTTTACTTCTCATCTCTAATTAAATGTAAAATTGTACCCTTCATCTTTCTTTGTTATTCCTCAGTGCCCCTTAATGCCTCTGTGTGATCCTTCTAGTGATAATCTCCAGGTTTCATGCTTCCACCATCATGCATCTTAGCATTTCATTGGATAAAAACAAACATTATGCAGATTGTGAAGCTTAAAGTCTCAGATATGCTCCTGTTACTCTCTGATTTGGTATTAAAACACTAAACACCAGGGACTGAGTAAAGAAAAAGAGAGCACACTTTCTGATGCTATCGTGTTATTAAAGTATTATTTTCCCATTTTGATGGGTAAAAGAAACTTTATGATACCAACACAGTTATCTTCACACCTGAAGACAAAGTGTATGTCTTTGCAATTTGGCAGTGTTTTAACACAATCTGCAGGCATCGGAATACAGTAAACAATGAATTGTTTGGGACCTGAGACAGTGCAGGAAACAGCTCGGTGCACCCTTCATGGGTGGTATTGTTTGTCACTGAAGGTCCAAATGATTGTACACCCACAAACACATCCACGCGTGGCCTGAACATGCATTATAATGTCAGCTCATCCCATCTAAAGCCTCCAACAGTGCCAAGTATTTCCAGCAGCATGCCCTCTAAAGATCTTTTTCCAAGACCCATTCACAGCATTTAAATCTGTGTTTAGCATGTGTGTTCATGTTATTTGGCTGGTCTCCTGAAGCTGATTGAATTTCCACTTTCTGCTAATTGGTGGCAGCCCTTCTGCTGAAGATGTGCCTGATCCTTCGCCCTGTGAATTTGGGTGTGAGAGCATGGCGCTTCAATGGGAGATGTGAATTTGATCAAATGGAGCTTTGTGCAATGAAGCAACAGCATTTCTCGTGGGCATGTATGAACCATCGGGCAAGCATCTGCAAACATAAATCAAGTGAAATTAGTGGTTTAGCTCAATATCAAGCTCTGCGTGCGTGACTGATGTTTATGATCCACCTCCAGCCTCCACCTTCAGGCAATGCGTTTGTGAGATTAGTGAGAGTTTTAATTAGAATTTCACTTTTGCATATCGGCTTTTAAGACATAGAGGTATTTGTTAAGCCATCTCTTGATGCTGCTGGGTTATGAAATACACACTCAGTCATTTCTGGCTTTGTCTTTTGTGAATAGCACAACATTCATCATCCTGACATTGTGCAAACTCTGACTTTTCTAATGCCTACATATGGCATTGATCACAAACAAAAGGACATAGTAATTTCTTAAATATTTTGTATTTTTGTCGAAACATTAAAATGTCATTCAGACCAAGAGAAGGAATGTCTCTGTCTGGGTGGAAAACATGTCCATCATTATCATCTTTGACACAAATGCAAATCCTTCTTCCTGTGTTAGCCATCTGTGGTTGAAGTGCTGGGGCAGAAATTACTGAGGAAAATGGACACAAATAAAATGCAAATTCACCACAGACTACAAGTGGCTCCCCTCCCTCTGCTCAGCTCGGGGGGCCTCTTGGTTCCCACACCACTTCCCCGTGTTTCTCCCAGGGTGCTGCTGGGATACCGGCGGCTGCTTCTGAGCCTGCAGCAGAGACGCAGCCCTCCCATTGGCTTGTCTTTGTTCACCCTCATGCATGACATTCATCACCTGATTTGAATATATGCAAATGTTGCAATGGTGCCCCGTCAAAGGAAACACTCCCCCCACCACCTCTCTCGTCTCCCTTCATTTTCCCCGCTCTTTTCCTTTTTGTCTCTTTTCCTAACTGCTGCCTCCTCTGCTGTGTGGGAACCAGCTACGGAGGGCCAGTTCTGCTTTGTCACATGGATTTATTTAAAAGAGTAGTGAGAGTCATGATTGTTAATTACCGGGCATATATTATAAGGAAGGTTACACTGCATCTGTTAAGGCGATTCACTGCTGAGGCATTATCTTTTTAAAAAATCTGATCCCACATCAGTTTCTACAGTGTATACAAGCCAAACACTATCATAGGTGTCAAATACGACAGTCTGTTTGTCTGGTTATTTCCTTTCAGAGTGATCAAATAGTTTTTATTTATCATGTGCTGCATTTCTGATCACTCTCCATTAGTAAGAAAAATGCATTTCTTTGAACCAGCCTCAAGGAACTTAGTATCGCTGCAACAGGAGAAGCACAGATGTTGCATTCAAAATGGCTCTGTGCTTGAATGTAGCAGCAAGACTACCAACATGCACCAGCTCAGGACCAAATATAATTCAGATCATTAATATTATTATGCACACCTGTGCCTCTTTTTCCTGCCGTTATTTGGAAAAACGTGTCTGTGAAGGAGGCTGATTGGGGGAAGAAAAAAAATCTAAGAGATATTACTGACCAAAACCATTTAATGAGTGTTCTTTGTAAAAGCTTACATGCTATAATAAAAACAAACTGTAGTCCCACACCTGTTTTGTCTCACCCACAAATGAAGCCTTTAAGATACGTATTGGCCTTACATCTGCGTATTCACTGACCTATCATGGCCGTCTGTTTTCAGATTCAGAGACAAACACGGGAGAATTGGCTCAGCTTGATTCTGCTGCGATGCGTTAAGCTGTTGCACTGGCGTCTCCTCACACGGTTTCTGGATTTGGGCGACATGAATGATTGCACACTTTAGATTGTAATTACGCAAATGTATGACGCTAATTCTGTTTCACCGAGTGCTTGTGTTTCCGGCAGCATAGATGATCCCATGGATCATCCACTCGCCCGCATGCACAGATGAGTGATGAACAAGTACACGCAAAAAAAAAAAAAAAAAAAAAAAAAAAAACACGAGAAAGCTGGTGCTTCAGGTATTTTTTGTAACCTCTCTTCACCAGAGGAAACGAAGGTTACACGAAATTAACCAAAGATGAACCTTCAGCAGCTTCAGCAGTTTTCTCATCCACTACTCTACTCTACTACTACATCATCTACTTTGTATAAATTCCATAAATCCGAGCAATATCAAGTGTTACCTGGACGCACCTCTTTTTTTACTCCAAGAAAACATTTCTTGGGGTAATATTTTGTCAGCCCCATGGGGGAGTCTTCTTACTCTTGGAAATAAATGTCCAAACTCACATGCTAAGTGTGAAAAATTATCACTCAAATTTGTTGGTACACTAGGAAAATGTCAAACAGGCAAAAATGTAAAAAAAAATTTCATTTTGGAAAAGAATTAAATAAATCTACCAGGAAGTCACGCTGCTGAATCTAGTGGGTTTTGTTGTTATTGTTGTTGTTGTTGTTGTTTTTCTTTTATTGTAAGGGGTTTTTTTGGAATCCAAGATTCCCATTTCTCTCTCTACCCCCCTCCCCTAAATTTTATCTGCGCAGTCACATTTTCTAAATGACAACCGCGTGCACGGGCGCTGTGCTTGAACTTGACCGACGGAATTGCCTGGGAAAAGAGGCGCGACTTTGGCCCTTTTGCTCTCCTCCTTTATGGAGTGGGGGGCTGCTAGAACTGATGTCAGCGCTCATTAGCATAAACTCCAGCCTGTTCCCAATTAAACCAGGAAAGCAGCAAGACCGTCCCTCTGTTTTCACATGGTGGAGAAAGCATCAACATCTCTCCCTCAGTCTGAGGATCAAGAACCAGAAGCAGGTGATGAAATGTAAGTTGAATGACTTTCCTGGTTATCAGTTTCTTTGACAGAGTCGCGTTTTGTAAGTTTAGTATTTGCACGGTATGTTGTTTTTTTTTCTGTTTTTTTTTCTTTTTCTTTTTTTTAATGACCTGATCGCTTCTGTGTTTCATTCATGAACGTGGGGTTTGTTGATGTTGGAGCGATGAAGTGCACGTGACGCCTATGCTGTGTGTTATAAGTGTGTTTCATGAGTTGAGTGATTGGTTTCATCAGTGCAATGAAATTGATTTTGCTTTAGGTCAGTTGATCAGTTCAGGGCTGTGTGTAGGTATGTCAGCCCAATGCAAGGACCTCTAAATGCCTCTCACAGATATTGAAAGGTTGGCCACCAGATCTCAACTGACCGAGGATGTAAGTGGGTCAGTCTCCAAATTACTAATTAAGAATTACATGCTGTTAAAATAATTGCTTTTGTCATGTGCTGCTATTAAAACAAACAAACAAACAAACAAACAAACAAACAAAAAAGCTTCCTAGCATGGATTTCACTATCAGTGAATAATTCTCCCATCACCACAGCAAACGTCCATAACTGAGAAAACAAAAATATATTATAAAATATCACAAACTGTACAATGTTGCAAATAATGTGATCAGTTCAAAACTAGAGGAGCTCACTGCACTGAACCTTATTTGTTTATTTATCTGTCTTTTTCAGCTGGACAAAGGTCAACATGAAAATTTCAGAGCTTTTCACACCCATCATTTCTTTTTCCCCAGACATAATAATGCCAATACTTATAATCTGAACAATTCAAATTTGTGGGAAAACTCACAAAGCATTGCTTTAAAAACTGACAAATTCATTATTACCTTAGATATGAATGTTTTAAACTCTTTTGGAGAATCAGAGCTTTCCACCAACCCCAAAACAACTTATGACAATTAACTGCAGTACTTAGGCGCTAATTTAGGGGCATGACAGACTGAAGGACAAATATTGGCTTCCTGTTGGTCTTCATGTGTGACCTTTGACACCGCTGTTTCAGTGTCAGGTCAGGCCTCTTTGAAGAGCGGCCATTACAATTCCCAGAAGTGGCCACTTGAATCGGTCACTTATTAACGATTGAACCCAACAGAGCTCAGTGTGGTCATGCATGATGACAGCCATACAAATTTGACAGGAATGAATGATTTTAAGGGGAAGTTGGATGCAGTTTAGGAAATCGTGAATTATGAGTGTAAGAAAACTAACTTTTCATTAAACTTTTCAGTCTGTAAATTTATCATACGAGATTCATATAAAGAAGAAAAGAAATCTCCAGTTTTGTGAGCACCATTAAACGTACCAAACAAGATGACTTTGTGAGCCGATTAATAAATGGATTTTTCTTTCTTTTAGTCAATAAATATATTTAGTATGTTGTCCAGGCAATTCTTTGCAAATGTAGGTTTATGCAAAGATTAAAATAGGAGGAACTGACACGACAAACACATGTTGAGCTGGACGTTGCTACTCCCTTGGTGAATTCGATTGTCTTTTACCGGTGATTGCACCACTATTCGATTTGCCTGACCTGTGTAATTTTACTGTATTTGAAGACAATTTTTAAAATCTACTTTCTAAAGCACTCATTTTTTTCACCATTTTTTAATTGCCCAAAGATTTCAACTCTTCATTAAAAGGACAAATAAACCTCACATTGTGCTAAGAAAAGGACCACGTTTAATTATTTTTTCTTCAGTTGTCCTACATGTCCTGCTCGGCGATGTAATTTATAAAAAAAAAAAAAAAAAATCTAAAATAATCTCAACAAATTTCAGTTAAAATGTATGTACATTTGCAAACCTTCAGTATCATCGCCTCTAAGGGGTGTATTTGGCATTTACACGTGCATATGTGTGTCATTACTTCGTATTAATGGAAACGCTTTTCTACTGCAGACAAAAAAACCACAAAAATATGTAACAAGATACAACAAAGATACTCCTGTCTCTATAAAATATAAGAGTCCTTTAATATTAGTTGATTTCGCATTCTAAAAATGATTTTACAGCTTACTTAAGTTGAAAACGAAGACACTGCTGCTCTAAAATATGATGACTGCGGGTCATTCTGCTAAAGAGATTACGCAGTTTCATGCGCTCCTATTTCGGTTTGAAGCCTCTAATTTTCAAAGCATTTTCACGAAGATCAATCACGTTTTTCTCCAATGCTGCAGAGAATAAAACGAATGAAATGCCCTGCAGACAATTCTGCAGCATCATGTAGGCCTGTGCATGGATATTATTCAGTACCACCAATTATAGAACAAGGATTTTGATGCCATAAGTAACTAATATTATGCACCTCCATTAGAGTGACACTAACGATCTTCAAATTCTTTGTGCGCGCTTTGTAATGTGAAAACAAATAAACACAAAATATCAGGCCTATCAGTTACTCCTGCAGTTACACAGTCACTACATCTGCAGAAATCAATAGTTTTGATGCATTCTACCGTTTCTATTCATGGCTCTATTCCTGTTACATTGATGTCACGGGGTAATATGTCGTTTTTTGCGGTTTGCAATGTGCTGTGGACGTAGGCCGGAGATAATAAGCATGCAGGCCCGAACAGCAGCTCTGAGTTTGTGCCGTTAGGTGACGCTGTTTGGCTCGAATGATCTGAACTACGCGGCAAAGAAGTGCGGATGTGCAGGCCTTATTAAGGACCACAGTTATGAGATTACTGATTCACTTTGATTTAATTGACCGCCATTATACACTTGGAGATGTGTGGATGCTTAAGGGGAACCTCGCGACACTGTTAATATATTTAGAGAACAATAAAGGGACATATGATTTATAGTCTTTAATTGTAAGAGCCCTCATGATCCACGGGCAGCTGTGACCCAAGTTAATATGACTGTAGGACTATATATTAAGAACAAAAATAAATAAACTGTAGTTTCTGTTCTAAATTTGTGTATGGTCTGCTTGCTTCTATAAACGGGAAAATGCCGTTTAATGTCAAACTGTATGTCTGACTTATATTCATAACAATTCTCTCGCTGCTGTCACTATACTTCTGCTAACTACACAATTAATAATGAGAATGATTAGGTTTCTTTGGCTTGAGTTTAAATTGTGACTTTAAATCTTGCTTTGTATGTTCTACAAAGCTAATCTTTTCTAATTTTCTGTTGTCTTAATTTATAAATTCAACCAGCCAAATAATAAATAACTGCTTTTCCTCTGGCCTATTCTTTTTAATCTTCCTAAATTCTGACATTTGGACAGTTATACTTACGCAAACACTGAATTTTTTCTTTCTTTCTTTTCTTTTTTTTTTCTTTTTTGGGGGGGGGGGAGGGGTGGGGGCAAATTGCCGTTTAAGTAAAAAATGTTGCATTTCTTCTGGGATTAATGGGTCCACACGCCAAACATGTTTTCAGATAAATGCAGAGGGAATAAAGCCGTATTACAACAGGCATCCGTGTTTTGAACTCGTGAATGTTAACCCTGCGTCGCACACACAGTCTATTGGATGACACATTTGGAATAATCTACCCCATCGCTTGACGTAAGCACGCAAAGAATCACGCTCGTTTCCGCGGCTCGTTTTTGTACCTTTTAACGTCGACTCTCCTCTCTATATGTAAGTATCTGCAGTATGATTTCGTTTTCTAACAGACTGAATTCTGCATTTTTATCAGCTCTGATACCGACATATGGCACACGAGTGTCCACCCGTGCGCTCTGTTGCACAGAGGAGAAGACGTAGCACCACGTAAAGCAACGTGACCCACTGGAGCTCTGGGGAAGCATCAGCTTCTCCTTGCGCTGCTAAGGCTGCGGCAACAGCACATCACACATCGCTGCTGTGTGCTCTTCTCCGTTTCTTATAAATCGTTTGCTGTTCACGCGTTTATCCTGCAGCGCGCCTTTAAACCCACGGAAACGTGTAAATCTGACGTCGCTTTTATTGTGCTTTGCTGCTCGGTGTGGCTCCGTGTTTCCGTACGCAAGATGTTGTCACAGGTGCCTCAGTCAAGCAATGTGTGGAGATCACTGCTCATTTCAGATGTCACTACCACCGCTGCCCAAAACAGATTGTTTTGTTGGTTTTGTTTGTTTGTTGGGTTTTTGTCCTGTACCATCGGGACTTCTGTATATTGACGACCATGAGGAGGCAAGAGATGGAAAGATGGGGCTAGAAGGGAATGGAGGCTATGAGCATATCAATTCTTCGTGCAACACAAAACCTTCTGCCATAGAGTATGCTGCTATAAAAAGCAGGGTGCCTTTTTCCCTGTCGTTTTTTTCCCCGTAGACCAAAATTTGAGGTCTGGGTCTGTCTCCAGGTGATTCTCCCTGGCTTCTTTCTCTCCTCCTTCTCCTGGGCTCTCTCACCAGCAGCCACAGAGACTGTGCTTTTCGGCTCACCACGTATATCAAACGCTGGATGCAACTTAAAGAAAGAGAGGCCCGTCATTCAAGCATAACAATGGATTTCACAATGGTCACCGAAGAATGTTTGAGTTTCTGTACACGTCGTGCACACCAGGCGTTATGTTTGCAAGAGAAAGAGAGAGCAAGAGAGAGAGAGAGAGACAGAGAGGGGGGGGAGAGAGAGCGAGAGAGAGCGAGAGCGAGAGAGAGAGAGGAGGGGACCGGCGACGCAACATCACCGCATACTGTCATCCGAAGCTGGTGAGGAGAAAGCAGGAGGATGCTGCCAGCAGTATCACCTCGGCCTTGGCTTGTGTCGATGCAGAAGTAATGACAGTGATTTTTTTTTTTTTTTTTTAAAAAGAAAAGAAAAGAAAAGAAAGTCAGAAAAAGGAAGAAAGGAAAAAAGAAAAAGAAAAAACACTTCTTTGGGTTTGGATCAACTCATTGTGTAGATTTACTCTCAATCTGCGAAGGCTTGTTCATCGATTGGCTGGACTTTGGGCTCTTAGAGTTTGGTTGCACTTGAGAGATGGCCGATAGAAACTCGAATTAAAGCACTGAATGGACTTCAGCTGGAGATGTGGGATTTACTGAGTACACAGCTTGTAAGTATGTTTTTAATATGATTAATTTAAGGTCATGTAGTCTTAACCTTGAGACTGTGGGGGAAAAGGTAGCTCGAGTAACATATTTCAAAAGCACTTACAACACTACCACTAAAAGCAATAATAATAATAATAATAATAATAATAATAATAATAATAATTGTATGTAATAGTATTCATGTAAGTAAAAAAAAAATCATGCAGATATAATAACGCAATTTTCAGTAAAGGTTACATAGTGGTTCAAGTTAAACTGAAAATTTCGCTGTCAATTATGGTGAGCTCTAACTGATGAGTGGCAGCCGGCCCTTCCATCCCATATTAGCGGGCCCATCCATTGAGCGCTGATGAGGCGGGCTTAGTGGCCCCAGAGCTGGCGTTTATAAAGCAAACAGTTGTGTGATTGTTAGCAGAGCCTGGGAAAATGTCCCCTTGGCTGGGAGGTGGAGGGACTTGACGCCAGAGCCTCTTGTTAAGAAGACTTGTGTGCTCCCAGACAGCATTGTGATGCTAATGAGCACCAGCACGTTGTTGAACTTGATGTTGACTTTCTTTCTTTCTTTCTTTGGGAGATTTTTTTTTCTTTCGTCGTCTTCTTTTTTTTCTTGGTCACTTGTTTGTGGGAAAATCTTCTCTGGGGCTACAGCGTGAAATTAATTAATCAGGCCATTACAGATGAGTATAGAGAAACACCAAATTCTCAGAAACAATATATATACATACTTTATATTTCTTTAGTTATAGTATTGTTATTTTTTATTTCTTATTAATTTATTTGCCAAAATATATTTTGGCAAAATTCAACAAGGCATTAACCTGCAATCATCTGCAGGACACTTTAAGAGATGAGAGATTTGTTATCTCTCACAGAGGTACTTAAAATACTTACAGATAACCAGATTTATAGTTTCATATATAACAATTTAAATATAAATATTGATATATGAGCCTATTGCTCGCTTCGTTATTTAGAAATGAAATAGTTAACAAATAAAATGAGTGAATCATATATATATATATATATATATATATGTCTCCTATTTTCTTTCTTTCTTTCTTTCACCATGCAACAGGTGCAGGGCTTCTGTAAATTGTCTACTATCTCCACTTAAAACACACAATTTTTCCACATCATATAAAATCAGGCTTACAAAACTGCCGCTTTATTCGTTGCTATGCGATAAGTTTTATTAAAGCATTTCATTTAAATCCAGTACACACAGTTTCGCTGCATAGAAAAACTAAACTCAACACTATAGCTGCCATCTCTATTCGTAAAAAATCTGGCATTTAAGTATAATTATAGAGTTAAATTGCGGTCATATTTATGCTGTGTTTGCGTGTCAAAACAACACATTTAAATTAAATCACATTAAATTTCAGGTGATTCTGGTTCTTGAAGTCTGTTCGCATATTTATATAATTATTCAATTCATAAATTGTTTTATTCTTCTCGGTATTGAAGATCTCAGATCTCAGTATTGAAAAGTTGGTGTGTAGCTTCTCGATTAGAATTTCAATGTCGTCTTCCCCCTACGTTTGTAACTATGTCTACTTAGTTTTAATTTCAAAATATTCTTCCTTAAATTTGATTTAGTCTCAGAGCTTTCAGATTTGCTTACAAACCCGTAATAGTTCAGATTTTTACTTTATTTTTTAAAATAACAACGACAGTGGCTATTAATTTCATTCGTTTCAGCACCATGGACAGAGACTCCCTTTTTCCTTTTTTCTTTGTGAAGTTCAGTCTTCGTACTTTTCGTGATAAACATTAAAATTCAAACACACTCTGCAGTTTTGTTCTTTTAATTTACTTTTACTTTTTTGTTTTTCACCTTTTTGCTATTATTTTTTATTATTTAGTAGGGAAAAAGCAGAAAGAAGGAATCCTTTCGCCCCCTTGATGTCACCGAATCCATACACCGTAAGTCACGTGTGACTTTAGCAAACGGTATAAACAAATCACCCCTGAGAGTGTATTTTATTCTAGTCTATTTTATTTACTTTATTTATAGTATAAAGGCTAAAACGGAGAGGTGATAAGGATAAGATGGGGCATAAAAATAGAATCAAATAAAATAGAACAGAATATTCTGAGTGAAGGTAAGAGGTTCAATTGGTTGTCCTGAACACCTTTACTGTACTTCATGTCTGACAGGACGTGACGCAGTCAGGGGGCGGGCTCAGATGAATCAACGCGAGCCCGATGAAGTCAGAACTGAGAGTCAATCAGAATTAACGCACAGAACAAGCATTTAATTTTAACAGAGAAAGACAGAAAGAAAAAGAAGACACAGACGCACACACAATGATATTTACGACTTACGCTGCAGAAAATGCGATTATATCCAATTCTCTGCAAAGCTTTTAATTCACTTATTTCAAAAATAATAAGAATTATTACTTTTTTAGATAAAGACTAGAATAATTGGCTTGTTAACTTAATTGAAAAATTGAAAGTTATAGCATTTTTAGAAATAAAAAAAAGACAAACAGCAAAATAAAGCATAATAAAAACTGTTTCCTTATATTTTAGTGTAGTAAATACGCCGCGTTGGTAGTTAAAGAAAAATGTGAATTTGTGGAGTTGTTTTTTTTTTTTAAATTTGCAACAGTTATCTGCAAGTATATATATGTATATACTCCAATAACTGTCTGCAACTCTTTCTAAAAAGGTGCATCAAAAGAAAACTGGAATAGCTCATTACTGTTGAAATTACTGTAGGACACACACACACACACACACACACACACACACACACACACACACACACACACGCACACACACACACATAAGGAGAGAGCGAAGGGGAGGGGTGATTATTATGAATATACTTTTGAATAAACTGTTTGATAAAGGTTGTGAATTTTATGAAGCTCCATCTAAAACACGCAGCATCAGCTGAAAGTGACGAGCTAACACATTACAGGCTTTTACTGAGATTGCACGAAATCCTACGGCTAATATATTCTTATGTTTTTGCGTACACTGACGCTTTGTAGTCATTCTCTGCATTTTGTTAATTAGACCTCCAGACAATCATCTCACTGAAATTATTAACTAAAGCTTAAATGCTGATTTCCTGAAACCTAGTAGTCATAATCAAAATAAACGCATAGAAAATGGAACAGGGCTGTAAAAATAAGATGATTTGTAATTAAAAATAACACTATACTGCTTAACTTAACGGGCTTTTATCCAAAAACAGGCTGCAGGCTGTTATACCTTTCTTCATACGAGCAGACTTCCTGTCTTTACGCACAGGATATTTAGGGATGTCCCTAAACACGGACAGGTGTATGCTGCTCAAGCAGATTCATGCATCCATGTGACTGTGGTGGTGTTACACATTGTTGCATGGCTATCTACATTTCTAGTTATCTTTTTTTTGTAATAGGCTTCTGCTATGCTGTTGTTATTAGCGATGTGAGGAAAGCACAGTACATGATCTGTAGCTTGACAATAGAAAAAGAAAATAATTAGCCCTTACATTGTTGAGGGAAATCACATCTAGTAGATTTTGGCAGGGTCTTCGGACTTCATATTGAGGTCCAACAACCACTCCCACAGGCGGTATCTGTTTATTATAGCGAATAAGCTTAATGGAAGCAGTTCTGGAAAACATTGTGTCTACTCTGTCTTGAACTTTCATTACTCCGTGTGTCCGTTTTATCCACCCCATATCCCTGATGCTAACCCATGTGTGTGTGTGCCAGTGAGCATACCTAATTTCGCGCGTATCCCTTGGCAGTCTGACCCCGAGGCCCCGGAGCGGCCCTCCGCCTCCTGCTCCCCATATCTGACACTGCGATGCGCCTTCTCCTCACTCTCGCTTTCTCTTCCTCGGGCTTTGTTGCGGCTTGCTTGATATCCCACATTATTTCTCGTGTATTTCTTACGTGCACATGGTGATGTTCTGTGTAAAACGGGCTTTGTCTTCGCGCGTGTCGATATCCCACATGGTCGACACGCGGCATCACAGCTGGACATAGCCAAAGGAGGAGGCTTCAATCCCGATCTGAGACTGGAAGAATATTTCTGCCTGGTGGATTTTAATATTGCTGCCTCTGAGCAAGGTGTGAGTGTCCGACTATGGAACCTGCTCTTTCAAATAGAATCTGTGAGTATGTTGTGTATTATTCTCAATTCAGCGTGACCTATCTAATCTAAAATTTTATGACAATTAAAATAAAAGTAAAAATAATACAATGAATTTAAATGATTTACTTTATTTGTTTTGATGTACTTGGGCACCATTAATTTATAAAAATAATTATTTGTTCCGCAAAACTGTCTTCCTTATTAAAGATGTCGATTTAGTATTTCGTCCTGCCTTTATATTTGGAATCCACCCCCCCACCCCAAAAAAAATCTAGCTCGAAACGCTTATCACGAGGAAAATGAGAAAATTCGAGTATAACAGCCATGTGTGGCTGATTATAAAGGATTATAAAGGCTTGTTTGTCCTGCTGTCATCTTATAGCATGTCACAAACTAATCCAGAACATACAGTAACATCAAGTGAGGCGAGACTTGTTCCACTAGATCATGTTGTTGACATTTAGCTGGAAGCTCGTGTACTGTAGGTTATATAGGCCTTTGGAAGTTTGTCTTGCTTTCAAACAATTCATGGATTAATTCACTCAACGAGGAAACTGTGCTCTATGCTCTGAAATGGGTCGATGTGAGTTGGCATTTAAAAGAACAATAAGCCGGTTGTTTGTGAGTTCTGTTGGGAAAAGAGCGGACGTAGCATTGTCTCTTATGTGTTGTGTTATCGCTGTAGGAGCCCAAGTTGGACATTAATAGTTGGTACATGTATGCTATATTAGGGCACAGAGCCGGGTTTCCTGTTACGCCTGTCCATAGATGACAGGTGGATGTATCATCATCCTCCTCCTGCAGCTGGATGACTTCACCCTGCAGATGCTCCTCGGGACTTGTAGTAGGAGGAAGTTCACCAGTGTTTTTGAAGAACGGAGATGATGAATAGTCCGCAGTTTGATTGCTACGAGGTAGGAATAGGCTCGGTTGAAAATAAGACACGTTGTATGGTGCCATTGCTGCTTTGCCTCCGAAGCCCATGTGATTGTGGGGATGTAGACTATGGCTTGCATGTTCCTTTCTTAATATTTTTGTCCTGCCTCTGTATTAATGCCTTTTCAGCTTGGAGCTGTCTGGTGATGCTAGGCTTGTTCTGAACAAGCCATACCATAAAGATAATAATAAAACGGGGTATTACCTTGACTGTAACCTGCTTTGTGCATGCGCGCATTTCGGTGTGTACATTATAGAGAGAGAGAGGGAGGGAGAGAGAGAGAGAGGGAGAGAGGGAGAGAGAGGCGTGCGCATGCATGCAGGCGGAATGCAATGGCTCCATGTGACCACAACACAAGCACCTCCGGCGGCGGCCCCTTTAAGAGACGTGGGTTAGTTTTTCTCTTTGGTTATCTAGCTGTATGAGTTTATGTAATATCATAAAGCTAGAGAACCGAATGTATAAACTAATTCTGCAGTCGTCACGGCAGAGCGAGCCGGAACCGGACCGAGAAGGGGGTGCTGCCGGAGCGGATGGATGCAGCCTGCACGGAGGACTGGAAGCCCGCGGCAGAGTCCGTGCATCGCACAGGGAAACGTATCCCATCTCCTTGGACGTGCACCGGTGCAGAGAGGAACATGGCCTCCAAAAAAACGGATTCATTGTGCTATATTTCTTTCGAGAAGGATGCGTGGAGTGACAGTAGCAACCGGAGACAGGCTCCATTCATAGAGTGATGAGGAGGAGGAGGAGGAGGGCGATTCGGCAGTGGTGTTCATGCTTTGGTGCTTTCTCTTTGAAGGGAACATGCTTGCCTTGTTACAGTAGATAAGACTAGTGTTTTAGATAGGTTTTTTGTTTTTTTGCATTAACCGTGTAGATATTTCGATGCCGATAAACAGGGGAGATGAGGTGAGATGAGCACGAGCTGTAGCTAGAAGAGGCACCTGATTGGAGGGATCTTGAATGTCACGTGTTCTATCAGAAGCCCCCATATCGCCTCTCTGCTGGCCTGTTTGTGTAGCCTATTGGATTTGGAAAAATTGTATTAAGAATCAAAGCTGCTTCTTGTTGGTAGCAATCTGCAGTGCTCTTGTTAATGCAAATTGTTGTATTTTACCTTTAAAAAGCAAAATGCAGGTGCGTCATCGTGCCATATCACACCATGCAGAAGTACTCTGTTTAAGAGGTACACTCACCTTTATGTGCTTCTCTTGATTCTGATGGCAATAGTCCATCTTTCAGATGCATTCAGAGTGCTTAATATATTATACCTATAGGAGTAAGGAGGAGGATGTGTAGCAGCTCATCAAAGTAATGCGTGACAGGTTATGAAGTGGAGGAAGAAGACACAGGTGTTTGTCAAAGGGATCATGTAGTATTCGTGGATTTAGCTTGATTGATGCCCTTATCAGGAGCATTTTAAAGCTTCACAGACACATAAGACAGGTCAAAACAACAGCTCATGCTTGTGCTGAGGTCAGGAAAGCACAACATTGTGCAGTTAAAACAAAGGCACATTCTGGTTTTGATGGTGAAGTAAAACAAGCATGCTACATTGCCACTAAGTTGTATTTTCTCTGTTAAAAGATAGATATGACTGAGCACTCTGGCTTCTCACAAATCACAGCATGATTTGATTGCTGATGTAGAGTAGCAGGCCAAGCAGAGGGATTTTGGGAGGCAGCATCACCGAAAGGCAGGGTCAGCTGGGTCGCCCCGACTGATTTTCAGGCTTGTTTCATAATGCTTTTGGGGTGCACATTATCTGCTCATTCTCCACTCAGTCTGAGTCAGAGTGGAGCTGCCACTGAGTGACAGGATGTTCTCTGTATTGTGAAGCATATGGAATTTTAAACAAGCCAATTCAGTGCTATAGCTGCTAAATCTGTGGCTGCTTGCGGCTCTGCACCGTGGAGAGTGTGTGAGTGTGTAGCAGCACAGAGCCTGGTGCTACTGTTGGTAGGCCCTGGCTTATACTGCGTCACAGAGCAGGGCAGGTGCTAGCAATGGACCTAGCTAGAAGATGTCTGTGCCTTCTCAATGAGCTGTGCTTTTGTGGTGTCATGCTGCTGTACGTGCGAGTCGGTATTGTCTGTGCATATTAGTAAATGTATGCCATTCACACGTAAGGTTAGAAATATTAGCTCCCTGCAGTTGTAATTATGTTAATATTAGTGTGTGCTGTGCAGTTATGGTTCAGTTAGTGTAATAGAGCCTGGTATTATGCAAGGTTTGCATGGTGTCAGGATATCCACAATGTGAAATCAGTACAAGCTTATTTCTAGGTGAGAGTTTTTTATATAAACAATTAATACCTTCAAATGAAATCAAAGCCACAGCATTGTGATTTGATAAACGCAGTATTTGAAAAATAGTTACGACTTGAGGACAATGTGTGCTGAAATCTTTTTTTATAATTCTCCTCTATTCTATTCGTTTAACCGATAATTAAGCTGAGGCACTTATAATACATCACGCCCTGTCATCTGTGTGCTATAACAACAGCACCAGCCTCCCAGCTTCCTTCCAGCTGTAGTAGAATTTCATGCATTGCTGAGGGGTAATAAATGGAGGATATGGGGAGAGGCCTTTGAGATTGAAATGCAGTCTGCTGAGTGACTTAGAGGCAGGCTAGACGTCGGTGTTCCCACATTAATATGTGTCTGTCTGGGCCCTCTCCACCATCAGGAGGAGGCCCTCAACACCAGATGGAGCCCAGTCTAGTCTAGTCTAGGTCTAGCCTACAAGCACCTGCCACATGGCTGCATTAAACTGTCCATTGTCTCTGTGATTTCTCTATTTGTAGGCCTATTTGAATCTCATTTATTGTTTCACATGCCTGGGTTTATTCTGCATTATAATGGCAACATTAACAAATGACACAAAGTTGTGGTAAGACTAGAGAGAATAGGACTAAAAAGACAAGACTGAGTGGATATATGAGACAGAGGGAGAAAACAATCCTCTTTTATGCACAAATGCATGCATTTCCAACCAAATCTATCATGCCTATAGCCTTTCTCACTGAAATGTAATCCTCCACTTTATCAACAACATTTTTATGTTTTAGCTCTGCGTGTTTCATAAGAGCAGGCAAAAGTTTTGGGACAGAGCAGCCATGCTGTTCATTGTCCATCACTGTTTTCGGTTTACGGACCTATTTCCAAGGTCACATCCTTTTCTTGAATAATTGTGAGCATTATTTCAAGTTACTATAATACGTTTTCCCTTAAAAAATGCTTACATTTTTAAACTTCAGATTTGGAAAAAAAATTAGCTAATATTATGATTAACGTAATACGTTTGCCTTTGAGTGTGAAATAAATCAGTGTTTGTGGTCTATATGATTCCATATTGTCTGAACCCATATTCCAGCGTTATCAGCTTTCTATTATCGTTTTACCTTGAATTGCAGTGGCCTATATAAACCTCTTCTCTGAACTTATGAATTCTGGGTTTGGTAGCCTAGCAACAGCCTCTGACCCGTGCAAGGGAAAGAGGAAAAAAATTGAAAGGCTGACATGCAGGCTTTAAACCCGCAAAGGACGTCAGATTTCACTGGATGTAATCTTTGAGTATTTTGTGTAATCGCTTGTGTGTGTGTGTGTGTGTGTTTGCGTGCGTGTGTGTGTTTGTTGAAGAGATTGGTGTTACAGAAAACTGCAATAGAAAAATATAAGAAACTTTCCATGTAATTCTAAATAGGTAAAGCTGTATTAGTAATCTGCATTACTCTTAACATTTAATACTGTAGTATTAAATAGAGGTTTTCTTTATATTAATTTATATTAAATACATAAATGAAATTCATTAGAGATGGGGTGGCTTTTTCCTTGTAGCTTTACTATATTCCTGCTCCAGTTCAGGTATAAATATTATTTTTTTTAAATAAAGTGTTTCTGTATTAAGAACCAAAAGCACTAATTGTAGCTGACAATTTAAAAGGGAAGTTTAATAGTCTTGATTCAATTTATGAATCAAAACTTAGGCAAAAATATGCTGTAATATTACTAGGTGGTCCAAATTAAAGGTTTTTTTTTATTGGTGTAACAATCCTCGAATATTTCCTGTGAAAGCGTGGGCAAAAGGTTTATGGTGGCGAAGTTAAATTGTGACCTGGGCTCAGGTAGATTATGACCACGACCTGCTGCAGAAGTGGGCCCTCTCTCAACGTAACGCTTTATGTTTTTGCAGGAATCTGTGCAGTGCAGAGTGAGGGCAGTCACACAGAAATACACAGACCTCACCAGCAGGCCTGCGCCTGGACCTACAGGACAGCACAAGGTCAGAAGGGAAACAGCAGCCTCCTGCCCCGAGGAGCAAAGGTCACTGACTGGGTCAGGATGAGGCTTCATCACTGTAGTGCAAAGGTGAGACACACAGTGCTATGCTAATGATCTGTTTTTGTCAACACACTTGAACTTGAAACAGTTACAAACTACCCTCAAATAATTTCACATAAACAGATGAACTAGTTTGCTTGAAAACTTTATAATGTGCACTAAATTAAGTCTTCAGAGTATGACAGTTTATGTCTTCACGGAAAAGTGGTGAGCTTTACATTCTTCTCATTTTTCACACACACCCTTTTTGTTCACTCGTCTCTTGCCCTCTGCTTAATAGTGCCTGATCCAATTTGTTAGATTCTTCGGATTTGGCAGATAAGAAGGGGTGGCCACTTGTATAATCTATATTTTAATTCATTTGTCCATGCTCTTTATCCCTTTAAACATACATAGGTGGGGGGCCTTAGCCTGTTGTGTGCATAAGGTGTGCTCATGTGGAAAGACTTTGAGGGTGGCTAAGTCCCTCACTTCACTAATTCTCCCTTTCCATCTCTCTCTCTCTCTATTCTCTCCTCTTTCTAGTTTGCTCTTCTTTGGTCTCTATTGTCCAATGCTCCCAGAGAGAAATACTTCCTTCTTTACTTTTATAATAATAATAATTATTATTATAATTATTATTATTATAATAAAAGGTAATGACCCGACAGGTAGAATTTAAAAAAAAAAATCCCATTCAGTTTCTTGCATAGTTATTGGTTATTTTAAAGGGAAAGTGTGGTTCACTGTTTTTTTGTTTTTTCCCCTCTATTAGATGCTCATCACAGTATATATCCTATTTTATCTACAGATATTTCTGGCTTCTTTCTTGCTACCTAGCTGGCAAAACCTTGCAAGCTGTGTGTTTTATAATGTTGCAGATGATGGAAGGCTGAAACCAGATGTAGGTGACTCACCCACTTCCCTCCCCACTGCCTCCTGAGTGTTGAGTGACATGACAAGATTACCTTCTCTATCCTAACAGTTGCTATAGCAGGCCATCAAGGGTGAGAACGCTGCTCAGCTCGTGCATGTTCAACCTCCTGCAGAGAACAAAGTAGACGGAGTGATGGAGGCAGTACTGGAGAGGGAAGCAAAGGGAGATGAAGCCCCTTCCATAGAGATTGAGGGCCGTCATTGGGGATAGACAGAAGAAGTGATTTTTTTTATTTCCCTCCAGGGTTAGATGAGCGTTCTGTGACATTGGCTTAGTTCTATATCAGCATGCCCCCCAAGAGAAGAGGTTGCGTTTGAGAATCAGACAAGGGAAGATCAGAGGAGATTTCACAGCCTGTGGCTATCCTCCTCCATAGCGTTCGACCACCTCTTAAACCTCCTTCGCTTTGCTTCAACTCGATGAGGGCTGCCGGTCTACTTAGTCAATATCATATCCACGAACTAGATAAATCGATGCAAACAAGCTTTGGCTGGACATGAGCTTTAGAAGTAGAGGCATAGCTACGGGCTAAATTTGACACAGAAATGCATCAATCCAGAAGTGACACTCTTCACGTCCTCTTTGTATTCATAACAGCAATTAAGAGCTAGCATGCACCGGCGTGCATTCATTCTGTGTTTTCCCCTCATAAAACTCACATACACATTGTGCATTAGTTGCAATTGTTCCATAAGCAAGTGCCGGTGGGAGCATGTGTGATTTCACACATTGCAGTGTTGCTTCCACAGCTGAGCACTCTCATGTATATGGAAAGACTCGAAGAGAGGGAAGCAGTAATCCGCTCATTTACAGTACCTCAGATCTGGTGTGCCTTCTTTCTCTTTCTCTTAGTTTCTCTCTTGAACACGCAAACACACACACATGCACACACACACACACACACACACACACACACACACACACACACACACACACACACACACACCTCAGCATGTCATATCTCCTCCTGCTCAAACCTCCCACCCCCTCCTCCATCCCAATTCAGGCTCATCTTGCCATCACCTCTCCAGCTCCGCCACCCCAGAGAAACCAATTCAGACTGCAGCTCCACACCGTCATGGCATGTTGGCCAAGGGAGATGGAGTCCTTTCAGGTTCTCGGCTACAACCTCCCTCCCTCCTCCCCTGTCGCTGCCCCCTTGCTGCTTCTCAACATTTCCTCAACACGCCTGGTGTAACAGCAGGGTAGCTAGACAGCATGATAGGACTGCTCCTAAGAATCTGTTGGAGTTATTCTGCACATTATGTGACCTTTTAAAGTTTCTACAAAATTGCATGTGGGTGTGTGTTTTTTATGATTCTGCTCTGAGCCTGCCGTTGCATGGTTAATACTGTCAGATTAGTGAGAGTGTCAGAAACAAATGAAGCCTGCATTATGTGTTTAAACAGACTGATTGTGAGGTTTATCTGTAATAGGTTATCTTTATTGGCAAAACCAAACACCTACCTCCCACCCATGGCTTCTTAAAGTTGGCAATCTGCTCTTAACAGCCGGCTGTTTGCTGGGAATATTTTTCCCAGGCTTTCTAGATTTGTATGCAGAAACCGCGCTACTTGGCTGTTCTTAAAAGTTGATTTAAATTATACCCTCTGCATTATGCAGCTTGATAGGAAATAAATCTCTTCAAGTGAATACACTGGATAGAGGGAGGTGGTGAAAGGGGCCAAATGTGTGTTTGCCTGGGTGTGTGTCGGCACAAAGGTTTAAAGTTGTGTTAAAGTATGTTAACTGAAATTAAAGTCTGTGCTGAGGGGCTTGAAAAAGGAAAAGAGAGAGGAGGATATGGGTGTCAGGAAAATAGAATTGGGTTTAAAAACAAAAAAAAAACCTTTAAAAGTAGAATCAGCCTCTGGGAGAAAGCTGTCCATGTTAAAATTATAAGTGATATTAACTGTTAAAGAGTTCATATATTTTACATATATGTGCATCTACTGTATAGTTTGGTGCATGTAGTACATTCAGCAAATATAAATTACCATACAAGTTACTCACTTTGCATTGATATTTGTTTCTTTATTTGTTATTCTTTACCTCCTTAAAGCAGAGAGGCCTCTGGCATCTCAATGCGCACTGGCTGAATGGTGGCTGTATTAAAGATTGGTGGTGGCGAGGATGGTGGGGTGCAGCAGGGTGACGAACAGAGCGCAGAAGGGAGGGACAGGGGTCCACTGAAAGGCAGCGGGCTGCAGAGTGAATAGGAAAGGGGAAAGGGGGGGGGGGCATTAGTGGCGGAGGCAGACTGGGGGTGGCGGGGGCCTCCATTGGTTCAATGCAACGGCCGAAGCAGCTGTGAAAAGAGGTCTCCCCTTTTTCCCACGCCCAGTACGACGCAGAAACCCTGCTTCAGCCTGCCAGGGTCAAGTCACATTTCTAATATATACACTGGGCCTGCGGACTCTCACAATGCATACGCACAGCTCATTTATTTTATGTATGCACACAGACAGACACACACTTGTATGCACACAGCAAGTAGGCAGCCTCTCAGACGGCGACAGAGGTGGGGCCCAGGAGAGAGTATTATGACACTGATTTCTATCCCGCTGGAACCATTGTTTCATCTTGCAAATTAACAAACTGTGAGTGCATCCACAAACGCACATGTTCAGATGCCACCACCACATTTGTGATCTTCTGGTTTATAGGTTTTTTTTCTGACAGAAAACACTACAACAATTTTGAGGAAGATTTGTGTTTTGTTTTTTTAATTCCTACATGTTGATTTTGTTCTTTTTCTGTCTCTCAGTTCAGGCTTACATACTCATGAAATCCCCAAAGTCCTCCTCGAATAGTTAAAAATGCATTTTTCTTTTAGTGTGTTCACTCTCATACCGACCACCACACTGCAGCCCCTTTCTTCTCACATGTTTACGTCTCGGCCGCCATTTACAAACTATAATCATATTCCAGGGAGGGGGATCTAAATTCTTTGTCCTGACAGCCCCCCGCTTAAAAAAAACATACCCCACCACCACAACCCAGTGCCAGATGCCCTTCTGTATTGTGTGGGTGCTGGGGGCAGACAGGCAGGCAGTCCCCTTCTTCTGTCTGTCTTTCTCTCTCCACCATGATGTCACCCGGTTTGTCTGTATGTCTATCAGGGCCTGGACAGGAACTTAAGTGTGGGAAGGGAAAGCATTCAGGGTAGGAGGGGTGATGGTGGTGTGAGAGGTTCAAGGAGGGGTTCAGGATTGGTAGGGGATTTTTTTTTTTTTTTTAGGGAGGAGATTTAGGGGGGAGGTTGGTGTGTTGGGAAGACAGTGTCTGCCCTAAGAGGTCAGTAAGTGGACTTGAGCATGGAGCAAGTGTGTGTCTCTATGTGTGTGTTTAAGGGTGGGGGTGTCGGGGGGGTTCTCCTAGCAACTCTAAAGCAAAGTGGAATTTAGAATCTGTTCATCTGTGTCTTCTAGTAATTCATTCTGGAGTCCAAACTCCTCAGTGTTATTCTCACAAAGGGCCTGAAGAGAGAGGATGTGAAGAAGAAAAGGAAAGAAAAGCACCTTTTTTTGTTATTATGAATTCTATCAAGTACATTCACAATTGTGCACAGATGTAGAGGATTCAAGGCAACGTGACAGCTTAAGCATAAAACATGTTGTTCTAGCATGTTGAGAATTACATTACACAAGTGTTGATTACCGAGCCGAATCACTAAATGAGTCTGATCAAATTCAAGCTCTTTGATTAATATTTCCTTCTGATTTTTAGAAATGTGGGAAGAGAAGTGCACTTGTAGACCTGCTCCAGTTTAGTTTGTGTAGGCAGTTTTTTTTAAAATATGAAATTTAGATATATTCAAACAAATCTGTGACAGATCATTTTGTAATGCAAATGAGGCCAGGTCAGGTTTTTTGGGTTTTTTTTAATAAAAGCTAAATTTTATTACAGTGAATTCCCTGATCACATTTACAACTTCTAAAATTCTGAATCCAGACTAAACAAATATTTCTTATTGCAGAAGTTTAACTGCTGGACACATGCAGTTAGCTTTCCCGAGGCTATATCCACACTAGTATGTATTTATTTCAGCAGGGTGCTTTAAACAGCCTCGATCAAGAAAAGCATTTTAGCATAGTATCAGAAATAATCTGCCTTTTTCCTGACATGCCTATAAATGCATCATTTTGACTATTTACTTATAAATGTTGGCGTAAACATGAAGCAGAGTGTTGGTTACATGGCAAAAATATAACTGAGGATGAACAGCAATGAAAAAAAAGTCAGACTGCAAATATTTTTGGAGATTTTGTTATTGAAAGTGACACACAAATATAAGGCAATGAGGGAAAACATACATAAAGATTTATATGTGGCAATATATTAAAGGGGTACATTGTGCATTACTAAAGGAAGCCATGGCAATGGCAACCACACAAGAATAATGAGATCACTCAGCCTAGTTGCAATGTTTTGGCCTCATTTTTGTGACCGATTAGACCCAATTAGGACGTGAACATGGGTGTCTATTCCTGCATATATGGACTAAAATGTTGTTTTTAAAACTAAAACCAGGTCAGCAGCAGTTACAAATGTCTCTGTTTTAGAGGTCTGAAATGCTGATGTAAACTTAGCAAAGTTTCAAAATGAAGATGAATTAGTATGGATGTACTAAAGAAGTCCTTTGTGTCTTGCACTTCTCTTTGTCCTGGATTTCCACATTACGTCATTGTAGGTTACATCGTGGTTTGCCTCTCAAATCGGTACATGCTCACTGTTAACTCAGATTTATGCTGAGCTTAAAGAAACTTTCCTCATCAAAATGTGAAAATAGCCCTTTAGAGACCCGCAATCTGCAATCTGAAGCTCGACTAGCCAACTGAAGCAAGATCTTTTATTTGAGGGACGTTCAGCTGTGATGTTCTCATTTATTCACTGTGTTATCAGCCAAGGAACTGAGAACACTAGTTTTAGTTTTTAAGGTTCATATAAACATTTAAAATTTGTGAAAGTGCTTAGAAAACTCATTGCTGCATTACTGTCAATCTAAATAATAGAATAATGTTATTTTTCTTGATTCCTGAATTGGCTTTATAGAGAATGGAGATTTTCATCTGACAGCATTAATGTGATATTTACAGCCCACCAGCAGACACAGACAACAGGCACCTTTTTCAACCGGTAAACATTTACTGGGACACAGATGCATACCTTTGTCATTCATCCCCTATCTGTTTGGTCTCCTGCGTTTGTATTTCTTCCACCTCTTTGCTCCTTCCATCTATTGCTTTAATACGTTTCCCATCTCTGTCTTTCTCCTACTCTCGCTCTCTCTTTCTCTTTCTGGCTGTGTGAAGAGGTGATAGTATTGGGAGACAATGGGGAAGACTCACTTAATTAGCTGGACGAGAAGATGCATTGTGGCAATTACCGAGCACAAAGGGAGGGGAAGGTATGGCTCTGTAATGCGCTGCTGTCTGTATTTGCCTGGCTGTTGTAGCCTGGAGTGCAGGCAGGTCTTTATAGGGGAGACTGAAAGCAGTAACAATGGAAGACAGGATGTACTCCACATGTAGAGCCATTTCTAGTCCTTTTACAAACAGGGACAATAGCATCTACAGTCTCTTAAAGGCTGGAAATATAGAAACTGTATGTACTCTACTGATGGATTACTGGGCTCTAAATGCACAGGTCTTGTGGCTGTGTGAAAACTAGCTATCCTGGTTTGCATCCGTGTACAGATCAGTTGTGCACATTTCATAACACCTTTTAATAACAATGCTTTAACTAGATATTGTCATAAATAATTTACTGAGGCTTTAAGTACGGTTGTATGCCAATAAATAGAAAAAAGAGGACTGAACTTCTGGACAGTCTTGATAGGTGATCTGCAGATACTTTCCTCAAAAAAAAAAAAAAAATGGAATCGGCAAAATCCAAGGGGTAAAAAAAAAAATAGGCCTTCAGACAAAGTATGTGTGAATCCTAAGTAGCAGTCATGGACACACAAAATAAAATCAGTCACTGTAATTATCCAAAAACTAAAAATAGTTTGGGGTAAATAATTATTTAAGCCAAACTAGTAAAATTGAGAAGCCTGTTTTTGTCGACAGTGTCAAAGAAATTCTTTAACACAGTTGTTTTTAATTGTTGGGTAATGGTTGTCAGCTTAAACAGGCATAGTACCATTAAGAGGAGGAGATTTAGATGCCAGTATGGCACAGCCTTCAAACCATCCACTTTAGATGATCCCATTTCTGGAGATGGTTTTTCTGATTGTTCTTCTGAAGTGTATTTAAGTTAAAATAAAACATAAAATGTCCTTTGTTTATTGCTGAGTGTTCTAACAACACACTGAAAGGTTTTTTTTATATATATATATATATAATTGCTTTAGCTAATTGGGGTTACTGCTAATAAATAATTTTTCCTAACTAATCTAGATCCCTCTACACCAACAACAACTGCAAACATCCAATACAGAGGTTCCATATGTCATACAGCGCAGTGGATGGGTTTGCAAAGTGTAGAAACTGCACAGAATTCAGATTTTTCAGTCAAATTCACTACTATTCCTGGTGTGAGGATGGTAAGCACAGGTGGAAACGTATGAAAGGTTCTGAGCATACGCAGATCTCGACAAAGTTGGATCACAAAGAAGTAATATACAATTTTGTCAAGCTCCACAGCAAAGGTTTCATGATTTTGCAGGTCCACTTCAAACACATAGAAATTATAATGCACTTACTATTACAGTATACTAAAATACTGCTGAAGCTGCACAAATGATTTGCATATCTCAGACTTATCATGTGTTCTGTAAATTGTTGAAAATAATGGATAGTTCATTGAATGTGAACGTTTTCTAAATGTTTTTCTACTTATAGGGAAAATGTTGGATTTTTTTTAGGTGATTTTACTGGTCTGGCCCACGTGGCCCTGAAATATGTTTGACACCCCTGATCGAATACAACATAACAACTTTGAATTTTCTTACAATCCTTCTTAATCTTAACCTAATTAACTTATCTTGCAAATCCATCTCGTTGGGGCCCATCCTACTACATTATGGGTTTTTTTCATAAACATTACTGAAACTTTAATGAAAAGATTTGTCTACCACTTAACCTGGTAACCCAAAATCTAAAATATTTGTAATGAATTGGGTGATAATCAAAATCGACAGTCACAACTTAAAAACTCTAAGGAGTGAACTTGACCTTGTTGGGTGGCAATGACTATTTTTATTTTCCTCTGCTGTTGCCCATCTGTCTCCTTCCTTTCTATTCCTGATTGTCGTGTTGCTGTGTACCAAACTGGACGTGCTTCTGCTTTCTATTTCTGACTGGCTATGAGTGGGCCGCCGCTTGGTGCCACTGAGTTTTTTTGTGTATGTATGTGTGTATGTGGATGTGCAGGGTTGGGTCTAGCGAAGAGCGTCCTCCTCTAGTGGAGTGGCCTGAGGGGATTTCTTTCATGAAGTCAGATAACATCCAGGCGACCCCCTCTTCCCTTTTTTATAAGAGTTCTTTAACCTTGATAAATGAAGTAGAGGCGGGAAGGGAGTGAGGGAGGGTGGGAGGAAAAAGTTGCGAGCTGTGTTGGGGGATGAGGCTGTGATGGAGGGAGGAGAGAGAGAGAGAGAGAGAAAGAGAGAGAGAGACACCAACTCCCCAGCCAGCTTGCTCTCAGGATCAATAATGCTCGGAGAGCTGCTGAGCACTCCTGTCTGGCAGCTCTACCATAGGGGATGGAAGGAATCGGGGGAAGGGGGGAGGATGGGAAGGAGGGAAAAGCAAGAAAAGAAGTGTTGAGAAAGCCTCTCTATCTCCTTCTTGTCACCCTATTTTGCGAAGAGGGGGAATTGAGGTGGATGGAGATGTAAAGATAGAAGGAAGCAGAGAAACACAGATGCAGGGTGGAGGGGAGCTAAAACCAGCACACCTATCCAGCTAAACCATGCCACACACCTGCTTGCCCACCCGCCAGGGAAGCACACACTCCCGCACACACACGTACACTGAGGTCTCCTTTTGCGTAGCCACAAGGTTACAGAGTGTCGATACAAACGCGCACAGCCCTCTGACAAATGGGATTTGGCATGTTCAATCAACAGTGCTGCCAAATCCCTGTTGTTAAGTGTTGCAGAGCCATATCTGTCTGCAGTGGGCCTAAGCTATGCTACCTGGGCCCGCTAACTGTCCCCTAAATATCCTCTATTAAACTCCTCAGTAATAGAATTATCTGCTGCATTTGTCATTGGATTTGAATGGGCGTGTGTGCTGTGGCATAAATAGTGGACAGAGAGGGAGTTGTCACTTTGTGCACCTGTTATAAAAAAGGCTTTGGTGACTCCTCCAGCAGTGCCTCCAGGTCATCTGAACTCTCTTCCCTTTTTCTTTCACCCTCTTTTTCTTGATTTCCCTGCTTGGAATTTAAGTCTCTGGTCTCCCTCCTCCTGGCCATCTCTCCTGGCCTTTTTCCTGTCCTCTGTTAGACCTGATCCTTTCATCTTCTCTCCCCTAATCCTGTGCTAGAGAAGCCACCCCACACCCCTGCCTCGCTTCCCATTGCTCTCTTTTTAACTCCATGCCTCCTCTTATTTTAGTGTGTCCCTGTGCCCATTGTGTCTCTTTCCTTTCCTCTCTTTTTGCCTTCTTTGTCCACCCTTTTATCATCCCTGCCTCTATATCTTCTCAGTCTCTCTCCCTGTGTCTTCCATATCACCCCTTCTCCTCTTCTCTTACTCTCATCTATCCTTAATTAAGTTAGAGATCAGTTGACTGCCCCTATCATTGGTAGAGAGCAGGTTGGTCCTCCCATCCCAGGAAGGGGGTACATTGTCTGTGCTGGTTGACTAGTGTAATCCTCCTCCAGGGACAAAGGGCACCACCCTTACTACCTCAGCCACCCCCAAAGGGCATTAGCCCCCTGATGAGTGCCATGCCCTGGCCTCCCCCTGCCATCCTGACAAACCAGCATCATACCGCTGACTCTTCACTGGTTTGGCTGCTGAGACTGAATGCAGATCACTATGGCAAGGATTTGTGTGTATGTATGATGATATCTACAGTTAAGAGTAGATAAAGAACTCATATATCATGTTCTTTCAGGAGGAGAGTATTTATTGTAGGAGTACATTATAGGGACCCTTTAATCCATATATTCCACATGGACACATCTGCTGTAAAACCACAGAGTCCTACTCTAAACCTCTACACAACCCCACATACTTTGCTCTCTTCTTCTCTTTTCTCTTTTACACACACACGCACACGTTCACACAGGGAACAAGTAGCTAGGGTTGCTATGGGAACGGTTGGTCAGAGTTTACCAGAGGGGAAACAAACAAAGTACTGTTCATGAGAGCAGGTTGTTCTGTGCAGAAGGAGCAGTGATACTCTGAGAGCAGGTGTATGTGAGAGTGCGTGTGTCCAGTTGTGGGTTGTGTGCTATCATGTCTGGTAATTAAGTGATTAGATATGTGTGTGAAAACATTCAAACTGTAACCTTTCACATTTGCATCCTCACCTCCTTTTTTACTACGCCTCACCTGTGTTGGAACGGCTGACGAGGTAGAGTGTGACCTTCTGATTAGGAGGTTGGTGGTTTGATCCCGGGGTCCCTCCAGGCTACGTGCCTGGAGATCCTTGACACACCAAATTCCTCCTGATGGGGTGCATGACAATTGCCTCTATAAAGGCATGGAAAAAAGCGCTGTATGATAGTGTGTGAACGGGTGAATGAGGCTTGTAGTAAAAAGTACTTTAAGTGCTCAAGTAGGTTGAAATGGCAATATAGAAGTACAATTTACCTGTGCACTACCTTCTCAGTAGGGATGGGAATCGCAGAGTAACTCGTGGTATGATATTTAAAGTTAACATGATACAACAATTTTTCAAGAAACCTGCAGCAGTGCGTCTGATGAGTCAAATTGTCATGGGAATCAGTTTTGGATACCTGCATGTTTTTTTTTTAATTGCTTATTTTGGCACTGGTTTATTGATTACATATCAAGAGGAAGCCAGTAAAGTAATTATCCGACTCATGCTGCTCAACGAGCCCATGTGGCAACACAGCTTTCAGTTCATTTTAATCAGAGTAATGAATTTATATGAAAAAGCAGAAAATACTCTGAAACAGACAAGAATTTTCATATTCAATTCATCTGGTAATGTCTGTCTTTCTCAGTTAATCATTTAGAACATCAAACAACAGTAAAGATTTTGATTGTGTCCGATCAGAAGTTGGAAACCTGTTGAAATAACTTTAATGTTAAGACATGAAAGAGCAGTTTTTATTGAGGGACACCAAGGATTAATATCCTTATAAATTTTCTTAACTCCTAATATCTGAGAGTGGATGAATATGTGCATTTCTTTTCTTAAGCTGTTATTATGGGGAAATTACTTAACATTTTGAACTTCTTTTGGAGGCAAACTTGATGCTAACCTGTCTCTCTATCCTATCCTATCCTATTGGTCTTTCTGTAGTTATATAATCGCATCTGAGTCGCAAGAACAACAGCTTTTGCCTAATTTTGGTCATTTCCATTTCTCCATTTTCATTGTTAATTTTCTTCAAACATAAGAAATGCATCTAAACTCTGAAGCACCATGCAAACCTCCATTTTTCTTTCCATAAAAATGCCACCATGCAATCCATCTAGGTCCCCATCCCCTTTAATGTCTCTTTAGCCCTGCACTTGGCTGCTTGAGTAATATTTATTGCACAGTCTCTTTTAGCCTCAGTTTCTCCTTTTTATTCGTTTCCCCCTGAAACAAACAAGTCCTGTGCCGCAAGGCAAAACGCATCGCCGCCCCACCAACCCCACTACCTCCATCAGCCCTCCCCACCTTCTCCAACCCCTGCCCTCTCTCCTTCAGCACTGACAGATAGACAGACATACTGTTCTCTCTTTCTTTGCCTTTCACCTCTCAAACCTCCCTCCATCCATCCTGCCTGGACGGGTACAATGCAGGCGCTCTATCCTGCGGCAGGGAGAATGCAACCCTGAACTAACAATATCACCAAGGCTGCCTGAATGCCGCCGAGTCCCATTGTGCTCTGTCAGAGGGGAGTTAACACCCATGTCTGAGCCCAATGAATAGTATTATTGTGTCTGAGACATACACCGCACCCCGGGTCCCCATCCATGTCCCCCAACTCAACTCGCCTGCCCCCCCAAACTTGGCTCTCTTGTCCCAACAGTGTAGCCCCCCTCTCACGCCACTCTTGCACCCCCTTCGCTCTTTCCTTAACAGACAGCTCTAACTTCCAAAGCCTTGCCGGCCCACTGACTCTAAACCTCAGCACTTTACTTCTCTATTCCACTGGCAGTCAGCCCATGGGTTTTAGTCTGGTTTTTAGAACTGCAGAGGGGCTAAGAGAGGTGAAAAGAAGGGCTGTAGTGACTCTTGCAAGAGTATTTTGCAGATTGTGTGGTTCTGGCAGCATGTTGCAATGTGAGGTAGTGGGGGTTGAATTTGGCCATAGCTCTTTTTCTGTTGTGGAACACAATAGGACCATGGATCCTCAAAGAAATGTCTCCCCCCCAACTGCTATTATCATAAGAAGAGGGCCGCTGAACCAATTTAAATAATTCTGGATGATACAAAAGCTAGATGTTTTGTTTGGCAAGGTTTCTATAGAGCACCACTGGTCTGGCCAAAACATTCCCATTCCTTCACACTAACTTTGCCACAGGGTGGTGAAATATCCTGTCAGGTTTAACATTACTTTTGTTATTTATAATCATTAAGGGCAAATAAATATTACATTTTGCAAACCTGCGCTGCCAAAGGAGCAGAAAAAAAAGCATAGCTGTTAAAGAAAAACTTTTCCCGTAAATATTTTTAATGTATTCTATTGACGCAGGAGTGATTTTTATAATGGGCCCACTCTTGCTATATTTTGCTATCTGCAGCACATCAGAATCTAATAGCTGAGAGTACCTTTGGCAGGCAGTATCTCACTGCCTGACACACTTAACTCTCAGGCCTCAAATCCCCGCAGTTTCTGCTCTCTGAGGTTAGCAGGTTCATATTACCAGCTGAGAGAGGATGCCAGAATCCTCACCCCAGACTTCTTGCTGATCAAAGACCAGGATTGACATTCAGAGTGTGTAAAATCCTAAAAGTTAAGATTAACTTGTTTTTTTCTCCATCTCTGTCTCTGGTTGTTTGTGTACAACAGGAAGAGGAGAAGGAGGAGGAGGAGGCAGTGGAGAACGAAAAAGAGAAGCAGAGTGGGTGGAAGAATGGAAAAAGAGAAGGATAGAAGCAGTTCGAGGAGGTGGTATCGAAGCGGGTGAACCCAGAGCAGGTGAACACAGCTGTGGATCGCCATGGGCTCTCTGGCTGCCTTCCTCCTGTGGCCCCGGTGCTGCATACAGGGGTCCCGGTGAACCAGCAGGGGCCAGCCAAAGCTGCGGCAGAGTGGGCAGGCTAGGCCAGCCAAGCCAGGAGAGAGGCAGGTGAGGCGGGTGAGCTGAGCTCTCATTCCCGCCGGCTAGGAGCCTCCTCGGCAGAGTGGAGCAGCGCGGAGTAGCAGAAATCAATACAGAGGAGAGAGGCTAGCAGAGGTTGCCCAGCACTGCCTGCAGGCCTCGGAGCCCAGGGACCAACCACCACTGCTCCCAGCTCCTCTCTCCATCTCTCTTTCTATCTTTCTCCAGCAGTCCCACCACCATCTAGGGCCAGGGCCCTAACCTTGGAAGCGCCCCACACGCTGTGTGTGTGTGTCAGTGCATGCACATGTGTGTGTGAAACAGAGAAAAGGGAAAGGGAAGAGACAGAGAAGCAGTCTTTGTGTGTGGTTCAGCTGGAGGGTTTTTACTTGGTCCAACACCACTTCATAAAACTTTGTCAGAGAGACGTGGAGACAGCAGGAGAGGCAGAGAAGAAGAATGAGACAGGACGTCGAGGGTCTCTTTTCTTCCACCTGCCTCCCTCTTATTACTCATTCCATCTTAACCGTTTGAATAAGGATCTGTCTGAGCAACCTGCTCAGTCCCACTTCCCAGCACAATATTCCTAAGATCTCATGAGCCAGGATGAAAGGACAATTTGAACTTTTTCTCTCATCCGCTATATCAGACACAACCTGTCTTTTCGTCTTAGATTTTCTTACCCTCACTACAGCAGCTCCCATAAGAGGATATGGCAGTGCAGTATTGATCTATAAGGTGGAAGAGAGGAAGGCAGGCCTGGGCTTTCATACCTCTCTCTCACTATGTGTGGGGAAATAGCACCTGAAGTCCACTTACCGCCGTGCAGCAGGGATCCCATGGCAGCACAAGTGAATGGCTGCTAATTGAATGAGAGATGAAAAAGACAGTAGTTTTAAAAGTGCCATGCCCTCAATCGTCTGCCTTCATTTTCATCTGACTTTTTGTCTCCTCCACATACACAAAAGTCCTTCCCCACACAGAGACTCACTATTCAGACGTTTAAGCAAAATTGCCAAAATAATCACAAATGAAAAGCTGGTTTGACATCAGCGTAAATGGGCAGACCTTTGTAAAAAAGAGGGGAGAAACAAGTAGAATTTTTATCCGGCGATAGTGAGTGTCACGGCACAAAAAGATACTGTACATGTCTGAGGGCTGGAATGACACTAAAGGACAGGTGGACAGTTTCCCAAGAATGCAAATGTGCAGTGATTACGATGGGATTCTTACTTCCTGGTGAGTACAATGTCACGGTTTCGTTCTTTATTTTTATTAACACAAGCCGCTCTGTTATTGTGATAACCATATTGAACTAAACTAAAAGATAGCATAAGATACCATCTCTGCTCAGAGGACCACGTGTGTTTTTCAAGTGAACTCAGAACATGTTGTGTTGTAGTTGATCTCCACAGTCTGCGCTGTGATCACACTGTCACCGACTGTTGGAGTAGCTCGTTGTTGTTGACTGTACCAGGCAGGGCATTAAAGCACGATTCCCCCTCGCCTGCCAATCTCCTGGCACACAGAGAGAAACTGGCGCCTCTCTACGCCTCAGCCTGGCAGCGATTACAAAATGGCCGATTCCTGTCTGCCAGCTGTCTCCCTCAGCCAAGATGGCGCTCAGTCTCTTTTTAATGCCCGCTGTTTGCCATCTGCCCTCTAATTGTTAACGGCTATGCAAATATCTTGTAATTGCCTTTGCATGCGCTTGATACTTAACCCCTCCCCATCGGTTGTAAATAATGGCGCTAGCGTAGACGGAATAAAAAGAAACACAACCCTGTGCGGTTGCTGATTGAATACACAGCAGGAACAATTAGCAAATGAATGTTGCCTGTAGTTGCTCTGCTCTTTACTTCTCTTTAAGCTCACCTTATTCTGCATGCAAATCACCGATGCCTTTGCTTTTGATGCTAGCTGAAAAAATAGAGCGGCACCTCGTCTTTCTGTCGCATTCAGAGACGCTCATGTGTCTTCTCATTGTGCCATATGTGGCATCTGTGGTTGGCTGCATAACCAGGGTACCCTGCCTCCTCTGACAGGCAAAGCCCACACTGTAAAGGAGAGCAGGAGCGAGGGAGAGGCATAACATAATGACCTCATTAGCATGCTCAGCACTCCCTGCTATAGGCCCTGGTGCGCCGCTGCGCCGTGGGACCCACCGGTGTACGCCCTTCTCACAGCACTCAGCATGCAACATTGTGTTCTCCCCACACAATGCGGCGCTTCATACAGGCTTTATTACGCCTTGTCAAAGCACAGGGGGATCAGGGGTATCAGTGCAGAAGCAGCAGGATACGCGCTGTGTACGTGGAACAGGAGATGTATTGGTGCTTTATGGTCTTAATGTGGTGTTAGCTGTGCTGATGGATCCTCTGTTGCTGCTGTTGTGCATTGATATGTGTGTGTTTATGTTTGTGTGTGTGCGTCTCTGTACCCCTATACTTGTGTGTATTTGTGTAATTGTTCGTTTCATTGTCAGCTCCCATGGCATTCGTGGCGGTTTTCACCTGTCAGTGCTAATTATTGGAAAGAGTGATCTGGTGAATCGTCTGTGTCCTGGAAATAGGCTATCAGCCACCCTGCAGACCTGCTGTATGGCATCTGTTGTCGTTCTGTAGCAGCGTAGCTCTTAACTTCGCAGTGAGGACTGTAGGGTGACACCACTACATATGGGCTCTCTCTCGCTCTCTCTCAGGACTAGGACAAGATGACAGATCAAAGCATACAAATTTACGTTTTTTGTTAAATCGGAGAGGTTTAAGCCAACACTAAAACAAAACCAGAATTCTTTTTTCTGGATAAATCATATCTCTCAATGAATGTTTAGAATTGTGTGATCAGAGACAAAAGGACACACACTGACAGTTAAACGTAGGTTTGACAGTAAAATAATTCACACAACTATTAAAAGCATAAAAAACACCCAAAAAATCCAACAACAATAAGCACTGCCATACAAAAAATAAAAACTGAAGTACTGTGGTTGTCCAAAATACAATAAAGCAGATAACATTTTTTGAAATCTGTGGTGCGATTAGTGCTGAAAATTTTAATAGTGTAGTAACCACTGCTGTCTTTTATCCCTCCCCAAAAGGCTGGTTCATCCCCGTTATCATCTCCTCTATCAAACTGAGGCAGTTTTAATCAAGCCTCTGTCTAATCAGTCCACAGTGACACTGATGAGACTGAGGTAGAGTGGAGCAGGTTAGGATAAAGAGCCCATGCTAGCAGTGGTTAGCCTAGGTGGGGTGACGCTACAGTATCTTTTGTGGGGAAACAGGCAGTGGAGAGGACTAAAATCATCTCTCAGCAGGGAGGCAATAACAACCGATGCAAGCTAGATTGAACTTTTTATATAAATTTTTGACGATGTTCCTAGGTTAATAATTTTGTCTAAATTCTTGCTTTCGAAGTGAAACATACCTGAGTTTCAGAAACGGTGTAGAGGAGAGAAAATAAAAGAGGCAGAGCGAAGAAAATCAGTTTGAATTTGTTCAAATCTCTCATGCAGTCTTAGATATGGATGCGTGTCAAATGTTTCAAAGAAGAAGAGAGACGAGACTGGATCATGAGGAGCTGAAAGGGTGGGGCCATCGTATTTTTTGTATTCAAAACTACAAGGACGACCATATGGTATGAAAAGCAACCGATGAGCACGATACCTCACCGCATATGCCAGTCAGCCATCATAAGTGACACGTACTTGCTTGTGGAAACATACTGTATGAACACACACACACTTTCATGTGTTCATTCACGCTTACTCACAGAAAAAAATGGGAGGAGGGGGGGCTCCACAACGCCATCCCCTGCAGAAAGCTTTTATGTTAATCACAGTTAGGGCCCTGTGTCTTACTTACAGTGTTGCAATTATGCATAATTCAACACACAGACAACAGGCAGGACAGTACAGTAGACCTTGGTTTAGGCGGCACCGCCTGTGGTTGAATATAGCTGTTTGTGAGTTTGAGACACTAAATTAAGCAGAATAACAAGACTCACCTTTTTCTTTAAAGGCTAAAGCATATATTTAGGTTCCAAATGTTTTCATTTAAATGTTTTTTAACTAATATTCTATATAAAGTTTCCAAAATCTAAACATTACTAAAACTTTATATTAAAATCATTCTTAATAGATGATTTAACATTAATCAGAGTGAGATCTGCTCAAACACATGAAAGATCAGCATCACTACTGTAGTACAGTAGCATAGCATAATTTTCCCTAAATGGCATTAACTGAGGAGTTTTTAGGGCGTTTTTTTGTGCAGTCTTCATTGGAGTGACTCTTATGTGGACTGTTCATTTGTGTGCGAGAGAGTGTCGTTCACTCCACTGCAGCTTTTCTCATTCTGACTGCCCATTGCTTTTTATTTGCTTAGGTATTGATTGAATGTGGTGCACCCTCTGAAGTAATAGTTGCTGAAAGCATTTACAGCCATCACTCAATTTATCCTGGCCAGTTTCACATGTCATTCTTTTTCTGGTTATGACCAAACAAATAAGTCATCAGTTCTGTCTAAGATCAGATTATTATTCAAGTCGAAAATGAAATGTAAACACATGTATGCTGAGGTCGCCACAGTAAGCAAATTTGCAATTTTTATGTGCATTTTGTGCAGTTTTTTTTTCTTTACTGTGCTCAAATGCATGAATTTTATTTTGCAGAGATTATCGAGCTGAAGTGATCACAAAAGCTTCTAGCTGCAATTATTTCCACACATTCATTTAAATGTAAGCAGAAGACTGATATCTATTCATTTCAAGCATTGCAGTTTTTATTAAAATGACAGCCATTATTTCCTCAAAAGGGAGTCATTTAAAATATTGAACCTCTTTCAGTTATAACGATAATTAAGGTAATTCGTTGAACAGGCTAAGATCTTTTTCGGGCCATTTTATTTGCCAAGTTACACTTGATAGACCAAACTAAATTCACTTCAATGATACTCAAGCAAATTCCTTATGTGAAACTACCCTTCTTAGGAAGTAATTCCTGAGTCAAGTGCTGCTGCTGTGGTTTCCTCAGAGCTGCAACACTGAGCCCCAAGTCTGATTATAGACTCAGGGAAAAACAGTCAGGCATTTATCCAAGTCACTGATTATGTCATTTCAACAGGCTGCAAACACTCAGACTGGGTAGACAGCTCTGAGGGGAGAATTATGAAGCCGGAGTGGAATGGAGGCTGTATGAAAAGGAAATGAAAATGGAGTAGTGCTGTATGTGTGATTAAACTGCCTGCTTGCCAGCAAAAGGCCACGCTGGTGTAACACAGGCCTGAGATTTGGCCATAATGAAAATGTGAAGGTGGTGGGGTTTGAACCCTCTGAATGATGTGTATGAGCACACACACACACACACTCTGGTGGCTGCACATGAGTTATATAGTGTATGTATGTGCTCAGGTTGGATGGTTTATATGATGGCCCGTTAAGAAAGACCACAGATGTAATTTGAGACACAAAGCACAGAGAAATAATTCAAGGAAAAACATCCTTCTCCAGTTAAAGAAAATACAATTTTAAAAAATTACAATTTTTTATAGGTGACATGCAAATTAGACCACCATGCCCACATAAATATTACATTTAACCATTTAGATTCAGAGCCAGAATCCCAGTCATGAAGCATGGGAACAGACTAAATGATTAGGAGATGAGGGGTCTGTGCGGTGGAGGGGGTTTCGGTTAGTTCACGGCCAGACACCCCAGCTGCACTGACTTCCATTCAGAAACAGGTTAAGGAGGACCTCAAAGGTCAAGGTTAGAGGGGGTGGAGGGAAAGGGGTCATCACTGCAGCATAGAGCAATATGCGTGTGTGTGTGAGTGTGTGTGTGCCATTGGTCTGTCGTCCGTTCCTGGCTGGCTGGTTCACTTGTCTGTAAGCTGACTGCATGTTTGCTTAGTTTATAAGCTGCTTCTTATTGCCTCGCTCCAGGGACAACTTGAGCAGAGAAGCAAGGGAACCCAACCCCCTTCCGTCAGCCTCTGGCCAGTCTCCAGCCAGCCCTGAGCCAAATCGAGCCAGAAATCAGACCTGCAGCCTAGTAAACCCCCTGGTCAAACAACCCCCAGTCAAACGCAGTCAAACCTAGTCAGACACTTTGACAGACACCCCCCCCCCCCAGTCCTTCTCAGTCTGCTGCCTTGTGTAATTTAGCATGTTGGCTCAGGATTAATCAAATGTGCATACCTTAATCAGAAATATCTTTCATTACATGTCACTCTGGAAAGCCTTGAGTGGATACATGTAGAAATAAATATAACTATAAATTAGCAAATAATTAAATATACATATATATATATATATAGATATATATATATATATATATATATATATATATACATATATATATATCGAGAGAGAGAGAGAGAGAGAAAGACTGAAAGACAGCACAGAGGCACTAATCATGGCAGCACAAGAACAAGCTCTGAGCACAAGATCCATAGAGGCTGGGGTCTATCACACCAGGCAAGACCCCAGGTGCAGGCTGTGTAAAGATGCCCCAGAGACAATCCAGCACATAACAGCAGGGTGCAAGATGCTAGCAGGCAAGGCATACATGGAACGCCATAACCAAGTGGCCGGCATAGTGTACAGGAACATCTGTGCCGAGTATAACCTGGAAGTCCCGAGGTCAAAATGGGAGATGCCCCCAAGGGTGATGGAGAATGACCGAGCTAAGATCCTGTGGGACTTCCAGATGCAGACGGACAAAATGGTGGTGGCTAACCAACCGGACATAGTAGTGGTAGACAAACAGAAGAAGACGGCTGTAGTGATCGATGTAGCGGTTCCGAATGACAGCAATATCAGGAAGAAGGAACACGAGAAGCTGGAGAAATACCAAGGGCTCAGAGAAGAGCTCGAGAGGATGTGGAGGGTGAAGGTAACAGTGGTCCCCGTGGTAATCGGAGCACTAGGTGCGGTGACTCCCAAGCTAGGCGAGTGGCTCCAGCAGATCCCGGGAACAACATCGGAGATCTCTGTCCAGAAGAGCGCAGTCCTGGGAACAGCTAAGATACTGCGCAGGACCCTCAAGCTCCCAGGCCTCTGGTAGAGGACCCGAGCTTGAAGGATAAACCGCCCGCAGGGGCGTGCTGGGTGTTTTTTTTTATATATATATATGTATACATATATGTGTGTATATATATATATATATATGTGTGTGTGTGTGTATGTATATATATATTTAATTATTTGCTAATTTATAGTTATATTTATTTCTACATGTATCCATTCAAGGCTTTCCAGAGTGACATGTAATGAAAGATATTTCTGATTAAGGTATGCACATTTGATTAATCCTGAGCCAACATGCTAAATTACACACACATATATATATATATATATATATATATATATATATATATATATATATATATATATATGTGTGTGTGTGTGTGTGTGTGTGTGTGTGTGTGTGTATGTATATACACAGAGAGAGAGAGAGATATCTATAGATATATATAGATTTCTGGACCATGCACTAATTTGATGTGCCATCATCTTCATCATATGACATTTTCTTAATGAAGCCAGACATCGATACCAAATTTATCTGGTTTGGTATCGAAATGCAGCAGATCACTGCCATTTCATTAAATCATCCAGGAGGTGAGTCCATGATCATGTGGCACATTAAGCAAGTTATGTTTGACATGAGCAGTGTAACCCCTTTAAGAGGAGGGACTGCAGCACATGAGGAGAGGAGAAAGACGGGATGTGGAGGCAGATGAGGAACAGAGAGGACAGTGGAAGTGAGGGAAGAAATGGAGAGAAGCAGAGGCACAAGCTAACCCACCCTGCGGTTGCCTGCTTCCATTCTTCATCGGGTACTTATGGTTCATTAGACTGTCTGAAAGAAAGACCCGCTTTCCCTCATCACCTCAATAGACTAGTCCCCCTCTCTCTTCCATAGCCTGGAGGGTTCTCCTACAAAAAAAAACCTCCCTTACCCTCGTTTTCCTTCTCATTTCTGCCTCCGTCTCTTAATCGTCTCAACTCGCCCTGAAATCAAGCTTAGTAACAGCAGTTTTGTGAGCCCCTCTGGTCCAACGCCCCCCCTCCCTGCTTCCATCTCCTATCATCCTCCGATCCCCACCAGCTCCCCTTCTCTGCTCATTCACTCACCTTGGTCAGACACACCACCCACCCACTGCTTAAATCCCTATCAGCATGTCAAGTAAATGTCTTCCCAGCTGGGGTTGACGCACACACACACAAATGCACATGCTGAAATATAAATGCACTACACACACAATCTTTTGCTTGCTTCTGGGGTTTAGCCTTCCTCCCTGCTGACCCTTTTCACCCCTGTTTTGCTCTCTTCCCCTTCCCGCCGACTTTCTTTCCCCCTCTGCCTCTCCTCAGGCACCAATCTGACAGGATGGTTTGGCTAGCTGACTGTATGTGCAAGAGGTTTATCACAGAGCTTCACTGCACTCCTTCTGTTGCCTGCCTGTTTTTATTTTCAAAATTAAAGTGCTTTCTCCAAAAGCCACTCGGTACCTTAGGCCATGCTCACCTTTACATCCCATCTTTTTGATTAAAAGGTTAGTGGAATCCTATCCTCTAAATTTGTTACAGTAAAATCTGGTCAGTTTATCTTCTAATACAATCTCCAGCTGCAATATCTGGGCTGTGTGTTAAGAAATAAGCTCTCATATCTGCCATATTTTGAAGTCGCTCTACTGCAGAATACTTATTTTTTCCAGAAGGGATGTAATATGAAGCCAGGAATGTTCTTTAACACAGGTTTTTGCAATTTTTCTTTGCAGATTCCTTTTTCAGATGAATACTTTAAAAAAAATCATTTTTTGTTATTATTTTGCATTATCTACCATAGTTACATCTTTCACTATAATGTTGTTGCTGGGAGATTTAGAAATATATTCTGATGAAGGCATCTATGATATGAAGAGATCAGGTTCACCTATCGCGAGAGAACCTTTGTTTGTTTGCAAATGGCTGCAGTTGTTTATCGTAGTATTTAGGGAATAAGAGATTTCCTTATTCATCTAAATTGTCACAAACCTAGTCTTGATCTAATCTCCCACCAGCTGAAGTCTTAGCCTCCTGGGTTGTAAAAATAATTTGTGCAATTTGAGTTTGTTATGCTCTTGTGGCGCTACATAATGCGGTGTTCCTCACTATTTTTCCCCTTCATGTGTCTCTGGTTCATAGACGCTGCTGATATCATTAACATACAGGGGGGACAGTCATCACTGAGCTCCCAGCAGACCGCAAAACAAAAATCTCACCCTGGTTCTTCTCAGAATAAGTGACCGTTTCCCGTTTGAAGCAACCCCCCACTCTTTGTACCACATTTCAATCATTACGCTGATTTTTGGGGACAATGACGAGCAAAGCGCATTCTCAGCAGTGCCTCAGTCAACATACCACAATCTTTATGTAAATGTATTCAGATACATTCTCAGCCCTCTAGACCATCATCTCTGCTGGGTGGATGTGGTGGAGGCTGTTCAGTCTTATTTTCTCCTGTAGCAGGCTGAAAAATGCGCAGCACGGTTGGTGAAGCATAGTGGACCCCTGCCAACGTGCCTGAGAAACCCCTATTAAACCCTATGTTTATATTGGGGCTGTGATTTACAAATGTGCGTTTTCGTGCCTTAAGGCATGTGCACCCCCTATGCCGTTTTGCTTTTTCATCAGGCGCACAGCAGACAGCAATAGAATAGCGAGGACGGGGTCCTTGCTGCGTGTGGAAGGGGAGGGGAACAAGAGAGAGAGATAGAGAAGCGTGCATGTGTGCATTTTCATCTTATTGGGTGCTCTTCTCTGGAGCTCGGTATTCTGCTCATATTGAGATATTTCCTGAGCATGTTGACACAATTATGCACGCACACGCGGCTGTGTACGGCTGTGCTCCTCGACTCCGGTTCATCTCTAATGCTCTGAACTTGACACTCAGCAAGTTCATTGTTATTCATTTCACTGTCATCCAGGGTGCCCTGCGAGACTGTCCAAGTCTCCAGCCTAGGTTGTCCTGGCAGGACTGTGTTTGTCACACAAGTGCACACACACACAAACATCCACACAAACCTATTGTTTCAGCATCAGGATGGCTGTAGTCCTCCGGGTAAAGGTGTGTGCTGACTGGATCGGAGGATGCAGTGAGATGGTGCAGTTTGTCTGTGACTTAGTAGCACCGCGTTGAGCTGCAGCAAAGTTCAGATCTCTGGTGAATAGGCGCAATGAGAGCAGATGTACAGTTTTTCTGCGTAGGCTGATATTTGTTTCATTGAGGTGAGGAGTTGGATTTGAAATATTAAAATGTCATTTTGTGTTTGAATTCAGCTTTTTTCACCTGTGTTCATTTTATGTCACCAAATTAAAAACCATTAAACCATTTCTCACTCAAACTTTTCTGCTCTCTGTTATTTTTAAGTCCCTTAAAATAAGTGTCTTCTTCCCCTCTTGTTTTCTTGCCGTTGTCTCCTTTCTAGGGTTTTTTTTTTTTAAACTTTCTCCTTCTGTCACTAGAAAACCAGGGGCTGCAGTTTGCTTAGCTGAGTCCATAAAGAGGCATCTTAAAAAGCTGTGTTAACAGACCAACAAAGCTTTAAATGTGCCCCCCTCTGTGAGAGGGTGGTTCCCATAGGGATGTGGCGTGGCGCTCCATTGGTAGGCTTCTATCCGGCTTCTCATTCAGCCCAACGCTCAGTCACGGTCACTTATGGTAGGAGGAGAAATCACACAATTCAGCCTAGGCCTGATCCAATGACATGTTTTTTTAATGAGGTGGCTCTATGTCTTTGTTTGGGCACCAAATTCAAGTCCAGACCTGAGCAAGTCCTGCTGAATAAGATGCAAGGCCATGGCCAGGCACAACTTAGCACACAAAAAACCCACAAAGAGCTCAGCTTCTGTTGAGCTAGTGAATAGGTCTCTACTTTCACACTGCTCCTCTGTGAACATGACAAGCAAGCAGGGCCATACTTAATTTTAACTTCTTATTTCTGATGGGAGTTTTAATGTAGCATTTGTTGTCCCCTTAGCTCGAGGACAAGCTCAAAACCCTTATATATTTTTAACAGAATACAGTGGCACTCAAAGGAATTGCCTGGAAGCTAATTCTACACCTTCTAGTTATTTTTTCCAGGGTCATACACTGACGGATTTCTTTCTTTTTCATTTTCGCCAGCCCTGGTGTCTTTTTCAGAAAACGCCACACCATATATCACACATACGTGCATTTGTCATACGGCGTGTGTACATCTGCAAGCGTGCCAGGCGCTCACTGGTTTGTATGTTCAGGGGTGAGGACTGTCATTAAACTGTCTGCCTGCATCACTAGACTCAACCATCACCCAGGCTGGCTGTCCATTCTGCTTCATGCTAGGTCTTAGAACAACACACACACACACACACACACACAGTCAGATTCACTTGGCCTGTAGCCAGGATTCACATACACAAAGCATACAGTCTGCCTCTTCACATTGATATGAAAGATTACATTAGCAAATACAGATATTTTTATTTCATGCTGCAGACGTTTAATTTTAAAGTAAAATTTTTTTACTCAAATTTCAAGCCAATTTTTTTTTTTTTTTATACAGTGATGCTTCATAGATTTTTTTTTTTTTTGCAGGAAAAACTCTTTGAAAATATTAGTTGTGGTCATACTTCCAACCTGTCCAGCTTGTGAAGCCCTAAAATGAAGCGGTGTCCGTTTGTGACCCCCTTATAATAAAAGAAAATTAAATGAAAAGGGATTTTTCTTTTCAACATTTTTTTCAGGTCAATTATTTCACAGACCTATAGAGGTAAAAAAAAAATCTGTTTCTTCTTGTCTCTTTAACCAGGGTAGCAATTTTTTTTTCTATTGGCTGTAATGTTTAATAGGTTCATAAGGCCAGGTTACCACTTCCAATTTCAACAAATGAAAAGAAAAACTAAGAAAATTTGGTTACTTAAAAGTGAATAAAAATGTGCATATGAAAAAAAAAGTTTTAAATGTTTTGCCAAGTTAAGCACACTACAATAAACCACAGTCTGCCCACTGGACCTGTGTGCCCAAGTGCTAAAGCACCCTTAAACCCTCTCATACAGCCAACCCATCAGCCAGGCTACTTGTCTCTGATTTAGTCCGACTCTGTTCTTTGCTCACGTTCAAGGCTGTGGTAATGGGGAATTAGTATGCAGAGAAGCAGACAGACGGCCCTGTGGATCTAATAGGTAGCCAGACTGGAGAAGTAGGCTGGAGTGGGGGGAAAGAGCATGTTGTTCACTTCTCCTCCTTCTATCCTCCCGCTCCCCTTCCATCACCCTTTCTTCGCCTCGTTCCCCATGCCCTGTCCCAAACCTTAATGGGACGTCAGACGGACAGCCTCGCCTGAATTGAGCTGGGACAACAGCCTGCAACCCCCTTGTTGTCTTTCCGAAAAAAAGAGACTCCCCCATCCCCCTCTTTCCCCCATGCCCCATTTGCTCTCACACGGCTAGCACCCATAGCTGCTCTCCTGAGTTCTCAGGGCTATTGAAGGGGTTCCAGACACCCTCCACTCTTCAGCCCCTCAGCCTAACTCTGCATAAATTAGACACGTCTCCCTGGTGCCTCGTCAGCCGCTCGGGGCACGCCTGGCCCCAGGTCTGCCATCTTCCAATCTGCTGCTCTTGCCCCCCCTCATGCTGTCACCTTCTGTCTCCCCATCTCCACCATCTACTGTATTTTATCAATCCTCAATCTTCTTCTATATCATCTTGAGAATTGTGTCCAAGTTCTTCCAAAATCACAGTCACTACCCCTTCTGCTTCTGTCAATTTTCCACTTCCTTTTTCTTCTTTTTTTCCCCCCTTAAATCCCCTGACACACTCACTCCTACCTAACCCGCTTTATATTCTCCACATTCTCTCTGTCTGCTTTTCTTATCCTGCTAGCAGTTTCTTATCCATATCTACCAAGCCTTTTCCTCTCCTCTCCTTTCCTTTCCTCTCCTCTCCTCTCCTTTTCAGCCAGGATATTGTTTACATCTGTCTTGGTAATCACCGACAGAGCCTCTCTAGACCTCACAGATGTTGCAATAATACAGGGGATTAGAAGGCTTAACACTCAGGCTTATTTAGGGAGTTTTCCCGATGGCGTGGTAGCGAAGCTCGTCAGCTCTTCTGAATTTGACCTTTTTTCTGTTTCACTCACTTGTGCTGAGATCCTGCAGTCTCTCTCCTCTTTGATTTGTGATTTTTCTCTCTCTCTTTTTTTTGCAAGAGTCAGGCATGCTGATTTCTTTCCCAGATTGGTCCTCTGAGCTCCCAATTCCAGCAGCTACATCAGTTGTTTGGTTTAAATAACAGCTAAAATACTTTATATACTCTATGACAGGAAGCACATGCTGTCTTTTTTTATTCACAAGCCCTTTAATCCGGTGTCATAGTAGCTACCTTACATACTATATTTGTTTATCCTTGGCATCCTCTAGCCTTGCAAGAATAACAACCCAGTGTAGCTAGCTAGCTATGTGCTAGCTTCTTTCATTGCTCACTATGATGAGGGCTGGACCTCCCGCGTCTCCTCTGGTCTCCTCTTTACTTCAGCATTGAACGATAATTGGGTGGCCTTCTCAGACTCAGCATCTCTGCTGCTCCTCTCTGCTGTACAACGCCACTCGTGTTTTATGACCAAGCAAATCCTGCATCTGAGACTGTGTGTGTGTGTGTGTGCGCGCCCGTTTGGGTCAATGTATTTCTGTCTGGATTCTAATCCCAAAGGTGATATTAGTCTCATAGGGGGCAACCCTTCCCCCTTAAGCGCGCGTGTGTGTGTGTCTGTGTTTGTGCTTCAGGCATTGGGGTCAGCCAGGAAGCCCAGACAGGGCTCTATCTTGACCTCTGACCCATGACTGTCTGCTTGCTCAGGGGTCATGCACATTCGCGATGCAGACAGCTGATAGACGCACAAACAAACGGACGTGCACTTGCCTTCATGCGCCCTCCCCCCATCTAGTAAACATTAACAGTTTGGTATGTCTGGGGTGATGATGACAAAGGCAGCATCATCGTCACTGCATGTCTGCAGAGAGCTCGTGTGATTTAAGTGTGTCTTCATGTGAAACAGCTCTTCCTGTTTGTGGTTTTCTGCAGAAATCCTCACATGCTTAATTAACATACACTAAAGGACACTTGGAATTAGAAGAATATTTCTGGACTAACTGCACAGTTTATTGCATTTTCTATTCACTAATGAGTCTCTCTTTTTTTTTACATGCTTGTATCTTCACAGATGCAGTCAGAAAAGCCACCGTGAAGATAAAATCGACTCTTGAGCTTCCACCTGAATAACAAAGCGTGCACGCTGTCTGTAGCCAATTTCTTTGAACACGTTTAGCCTTGGCCACATATGGAAAATGCCACCTCTACACCTGCAAGAACAGTCACTTAGACACACATCATTAGAGTCTGATTATCCTCTGTCTAGGCGCTCGTCTTTGTGGATGGTAACAGGTAAGTCAGGGCTGCTTCTAAAAGGTAAGTTTAGAGGTTGAATCAATTTAAGTGCTGTCTAAAGTGTAAAATGGAGCTTCCGAATAATATTTTCCGAAATTAGTTTCATTAGATATGAATTACTATATTTGAGACCAATTTTAGGTCGGAGATTGGATGAGACCCCAAGGGGTCTTTCTTTTTCACTCTGTAATTTACATTCAAGTATTTGATTGTAAAATCATTCAGCGAGAGTTTGCTGTTGTTGAATTACTTTCCTCTTTGCTGGTGCGACATTATGTACACATATATATTTAGAAAATCTTTTTCTATAAAGAAATACGTTCATCACAAAACACTGAACGATATTGCAAAATGCCAAAAGTGTTGTTCTAATGGGATATACATATTTTGAATAAAGTTGATCAATTTGTGAAATGAAAAACTGCCTGTGTTGGGTTTTCTTTCTACTGAAGTATCATTTTTATATCTGCCAGAAATGTTTGTTTTTAATAGTTGTGATTATACCTGAAGCATACAGTAAAGTTATAGGACTGATCATGTTCCGTATTTTCAATAATGTCAAATAATTCAATAAAAACACAAACAGCAATAATTTGGGTATTACTTTCCAAGTCTTGATATATCTTATTGCTCACTGGAATTTACTTTGCCAGTATACTATGCTCGCTCCTAATTACTTTTTCCAAATGACTTCTCTAACAAATATGCTCTTTACTCTTGTTGGGGTCCAATTTGCTAAAAGCTACAGTTCCCAGCTGCTTTAGGAAATCATTTGGCCTATTTAAAAAAAATATCTTCCACTGTGGGTTTTAGCCACTGTTATTTGTGGCTAAAACCCACAGACAGAATCAGACTGGGAAAGTTTTGAGAGGTGTTTAACAAATTTCTGGTTTTGCCACTTTCACAGCCTTTAATGACAACAAACACACTGAGCTTGATCCTTTAGCACAGCACAACAAAGCACAGATGCTTCATTTTCTGAAGCTACAGGAACCTGTTTATTTAGATTACTCTGATTATTCCAGCAGTGGCTGAAGGGTTGGAAGGGGAACAGTTAAAGCAAGTGGCCTAAATCTGTAGTGTCAATTAGGTGCCTTTGTATGTGAGCAGCAGGGGTGTTGAAGCGAATTGCTGAAGCTGAAGGAAACTCTGAACAATGATACACATTTATAACCACATACACACGCATACACAGGCATCGGTCCTATTTTTGTGGAGATCACACCTCCTTTTGTTTTCCCTCAACAGCCAGTAGAGGCGATGCCCCAGTGCCCCCAGTGTGCTCCAGTGCTCTGGGTGAAATGGGCTCCCTGCTCTCCTTTCAAGCCCCCTCCCCGCACTCTCCCCCAACCATGCTGTCCCCTCGCTCACTCCAGGCTTCCCAGCCCTCGGCCTCCCCGTGAGTGGTCCTGACCTGAAATTAGGCCCAGGCAAGCCACCATGGCCAGACCGGCATAAAAGGAGATCTCTGTGTGTGTGTATGTGTGTCTGTGTGTGTATGTGTGTGCACCATGGCCCTGAAAGAAAGTAGGAGATTATCCCATTCTGTGTGTCCAGTCACCAGTGCGGTATTGACCACAGTGGGCCACCCAGGGAGCGTCCAGCCAGCCGTGAGATGGCCTGATATACATGCTTACTGGCCGTGCTAGATTCCCTCACTCTCACCGGGGAGAAGGCCGAGTCCTACTGGCTGGACTCTTTCTAAAGACACTGTATGTGAAGTGACCGACCCTCCGTGCACAGGCACACACACAGCTGCTGTCATACACATACACACACATGCATTTCGTCGTAGCCTCTGTACAGTGAAAGACATTGCCATCAGGTCGTTTTCTGTGTCCTGTGAGGCGAGGCGGAGGTCATTGGGAAGGTGGAAAACCTCTTTAATGGTGGCAATGATACCATAACACCTATAGATAGAGTTACGGATCATGTCACATAAAGTCTGTATACAGGTTACAACTCTGACAGCGAGGCCTGGTCCCTCCTGATGGCAAATGTGAAGACAAGCGTAAAAAACACACACACACACACACACACAAAAGAAGGTTGTGTAAAAAAATAGAATCGGTTGTTTTTATTTTACATGTAATTACATTTATATACTTCATCAGCTTTGTGAGTCATGTCTCCTTTGAATCATTGTAAAGTTTCTTGTAGTGTTCTTTTTTCTACCTTTTTATGGTTTCAAATATATTTATAGTACTACATGAAATACAATTAATAAACAGATCACAGAAAAACATTAACACAGCTATGCAAGAGTTTATTAAAAGTCTGTAAAACCTGACCAACGCACTAATTTGTTAGCTCATTGAGTTGTAAAAGCAGCCCTTTATTGACCTAAGTAAAGCCTCCGGGGCGAGCTAATTGTCTTTTAATAGCTCAGCTGTTTGTTTGTCAATGAAGAGTCTCTAACATCCTGGTTGTTAGCAGAACAAAGGCCTGTAACAGCAGGACAGAGCTGCACAGAGCTTGGTGGCTAGAAAAACAAATAAACAATTTAAATGGCGGTGTGAATTTTATTGTTTTTTTCATTGCATGTAAACTGTGGCTAAGAAAGCAGTTAGATCTTTGTTTATATTCTTTGTGTTAATTTCATTAAATGTGCTGGAATAAACAAGCAGCATCACAATTTAAAGCTTTAAATTGTATATTTTAATTCATGATTGAAATTATTTTATTTTAGCACAGAAATATTTGAATCACCATCATTTTTCTCCATCATTTTGGAGCGCATTGTTAGCACCCTTTAAAAAACACACGAGTTCTCTGATTTGTTGCTTTTGTGCAAGAGGTTAATTATATAAACCACACAGGACAATTAATTTGTTTTAGCACAATAACACAAATCACGAAAAACCAATCTGCTTGAATGAGGAGTCCCAGTAAATAAGATATTTAGCCTGTTATATACAAGAGCGTATTTCCATGGATTATTTGTGTGCATATATTTCAGAAATGCTCTTAAGTACAGTATGATTTAACTCTCCAAGCTGGGCTCATAAAACAGCATCTTAATTGTCCTTTGTAAGATGACATCAGCTTGGAGTGTATTCTGGGCCCTCAGGAGTGTTGTGTGTTTTATAGAGAGACCATCAGCACAAACACTACAAAATAAGGAACAGCCCTTATTAACGGCATTGCAGTCATCCCACGATGTAGTGCTTTTATTCGCACAACACAATCCACTGACAACTTTATTTTACCAGATATTATCACGCTGAGCTCAAATAATTGAGCAACGTTTTCAAACGAGCAAAATGATTAGAGCCACAGAACTCAAAGAAAACATGCAAAGATGTGTGCGCCAGTGATGTGGTAATAAGTAAATTAACATAACTAAACAAAAAGCGTGTATCTTTGGATTGCAAATAAGATATACTGTACAGTACAAGTAACATGTTTTTACTTCATGGCAACAGCGCCCAAAGGATCCAAGGTCAGCTGAGGCTCACTGATGCCATTCCAGCATTTGAAAAACCAAACGGAATTCTTATGTAAGTGTTCTAATTCCAGACTCCAATGATTGCTATCATACTCACGTATAATGAAGGGCTGGCTTTATGAAATGTGTTGATGTGATGTTGGAGTGTAAGGGAAGCTGAAATGAGAAAGGAAAAAGGCTGGGAATGAAACCTCTTTTTAATTCTGGTGTATAACAAAGAAGAAAACAATTCATACTTAAAACCAGTGATCGTGTAATTTGAAATTTTCTCTCACGCTCAGGAAGTGTGTGTGTCTGTGTGCAGGGGTCATCTCCTTGGCTCCCCTGAACTTGGTACCCCCCCAGACACCTAATAAACTCGTTCGGCCCAGCCCAAAGCACTGAGGAGCAAGTTGGGGGTAACGGGTTTGTTATGGTGGAGTCAGGACATTGATGGGTGGGGCTGTTGAGGGTGGGGGTGTGGAGGGAGAGGCTGTCTCAAAAAGTCCGAGAACTTGGAGCCTAGTTTGTCATGCTAACTGCAGTGATGCCATTGAGTGCGGAGCTAGGGAGCAGAAGGTTCACAGGACCCCGGCTATTCACATGCAAAGTCTGTCAGAGCTTTCTCCTTCATACATCCACCCGCCACACACCCACACACCGACCCCCAGCTTCTTCTCAGGCAGAAGAAATACATACATGTTTATAAATGGGCACATACTCACTGGAGGGTGGGTATGGTGTCTCATTCTGTGCGTAGACTATAAGTGCAGAAATGGTGTTACATGAAAAAAAATATTATTACTGTTATTAAAATGTATATAAAATATTCCTTTTAAACATGAATGCTATTGTACAATGTTTTGAAAAAGGTCTTCAGACAACATTAATATGCCAGAAAGTCAGAAAATCAGAGCAGTTGCAAATTATTTTTGAGAAATAAAGGCAACATTGTTCCCATCAACACTCATCTTTAACTTCCTATGACCTTGACACTACCTTGACAGGCAGTGGCATAAAACTGACCTCATTTCCTGGCTGATTGTGAAAAATAATTTCCTAACTGTACATTCCAAGAAACACAACTTCTATTTAAATTTCTATTTTGGAATCTCTATTAAATCACCCGCTCACCCTGATTCTTATTTCTGCTTGCTGCTGTAGGCTGCACCTCTCATCCGTTTCACCTGATCCAGGGATTGGAGGAAGCTACAACTCATTGCGTGTTGAATATGTTTAAATGCCAAGTGGTGAAAATGTCAGCAGCAGTACAAGCACATACACGTATGCATTTACTTTCTGTAAATGCAAAAATGCTATGCAAATGAACTTGTTAACTGCCTCAGGGCTTTAAACAGTGAGTAGAGGTAACACGCATATACTATGTGTGTGTGTGTGTGTGTGTGTGTGTGTGTGTGTGTATGCAGGTGCTCAGATTTATGCGTACAAAAAAAAAGCATTGAAGGAGTCTCCATTTGTATGTTTGTGTGTGTGGGAAAGTGTGTGTTTGTGCCCCCTCATCTGCACTTGGAGCAGCCGTTCGCAGCCCGTATTTGATTGAGTGAAGGCCAACGCAGCCTGAACACTCCCTCTAATGGAAGAGTGGAGCCCAGCAGCTCAGTAATGCACTGACCCCAGAGCTTTTACAACGCTGCCAGCCGATAAGTGGCAATATGCAGGATCTTATAAAATTAACAAGACTGAGCTATGGGGACTGGGTGCTCTGAAGGTAGCAGTAGGAGAGGATGACGATCCTATAGCACTTGTAAATATCAGCATACGTGCATGGAGGGATTGTAGCTTTTTCCTGACTGAGTTTTATAGCCATGGCAGTGGGATTAGCAAATTTTTTTCACCCATTTCTTGGCTTTTTTTAAGGGAAGTTTACGGCTAAACGTTTACAGGCCCGTTTATGTTAGATAAAACATCCCTCAAGGCATTTTAATGCTTGTGAATTTATGGAAGCTGCCTTGGAGACAGGTGCGCGGGAGTCTAACGCAGAGCAGGCCTTCAAAGTGATGGCAACTGGATCCCTGCCAGCATTTCCTCTGCAGGACACCACAAGGGGTGTGAACATGTGTGCATATGTTTATCATACATTCTCAACCTTCCAAATCTGTGCTGTGACATCCACAGCACAGATTCAAAGTCAAATGGCCCCTCTGCCAGGTTGCTCACATCTATTGTGTTACGGGTGAAGAGCGTCTGAATGTTTTCAAGTCTTCTTGTGGAAAATTTTTACCGGCATTGCCACAGTTTCAGCCCAATCTGATTCTTTCCAGTGAAAGGCTTTATAGAAAGCATCCTCCCAGTCCAAACTCCTCACCTTTCTCACACCCTCGGAGACTGGATGCGTGTGTGCGCGGGAAGGCTTTTTTGTGTGCATTTCCACCTTATACTGTGCATTTATGTCCAAGTGTGTGTGGCTATTGTCTGCCAGTGCTCCAGCAGGGGCTTCAAAGTGAATTATTCATGCGAGATTTGAATACATGCAAATGGTTCACTCCCCTCCCTTGGCACAGATCCAGGTTACCTATGGCAACGGCGCCTTCAAGAAGCATCCTTCCACCCCTCCTCCTCCTCTTCTTCCTCCGCCCGCTTCTCTCAGGCACCCGCCCTCCAACCATGTTATCCAGCCAGTCGCATTGTTTCGACTATTGCAGTACCTGGGTGGGTGGCTGCACACTGTAGGGTGGCAGGATATCCCATAATTCATAGTCAAGGTCATATAGGTAGGGAGGGTGGGCGAGAAAAGATTGGCAGACGGAAAGAGGGCAGCATCCCTCCATCCAGCACCCAAAAACTGATGAAACAGTTTTTGGGTGCCGAATAATGCGACAGACTGGGGACACACACTCATATAATTCAGAGTTACTCAGAGCTCATGCGTACCCGCAGCACAAAAAAACAGGATAAGATGGAGGAAAGATTTGAACAAAGCACATCCTCTTTGCTTAAATATATTTGAGAAAACAGTTTAGAATGACAACTAAAATGTAAAAGTGTCTTAAATATTAAAAATATAAATAGTATTGCAAAGTAATATTCTATCTCAAATCAGTTCCTTTTTTTACAAAAGATTTAGATGAATGTATTTAAGATGTCACATAAATTATGTTTTGTAATTTTTATTTATTTTTGTTTGTTTACTTACAACTGCTTTTTGTTTCTGGCTATTTTTCATTTGCTGAGTGATTTTACATTTTTCGTTGTTTTGTTTTTTTTGTTTTGTAATAAAGTTTATTAAAATAATACAAATGTTTTTAAAAAGAAATAAAATTCTCAAAGATTAAATATAAAGAAAAGTTATACTGGGATCATATATTGGGAAAAAATACATCACATCAAACAGTGTTTAAGCATGTAATTAACCTTGTTGGGATTTGTAATTTTAATTTCCTATATATTTTTTAACTAAATAGGTAACTTAGCTGCATGTATGTATTAAAGACAACTCATAAAATAACAGTGAAAAAGCTTCTAAATGAACAAAAGAACAGGTCAAGTTCAGGCCATGAGGTGATCAGAGCCTAAATATCCCCCATTACAGGCCAGGCTGTGCAGGGAAAGTAGCTGCTCAGTGCTGCCATCTACTGAAAGTAAAGGAAGACCAAGCAATACATATACTCACCCACCACTTTATTAGGTACACCTATTTACACGTCTCGGGTTCCACCACACCTGTTCGACTGGGGGAATTTCCCCACGCAGCCGTCTATCGGGGTCACAGAAAATGGTCACAAAAAAAGAAAATATCCAGCAGCAGTTCTACAGGCAAAAAATGCTTTGTTGATGTCAGAGGTCAGAGAAGGAAGACAGCAGTGCCTCAAATAACAATTCACTACAACCAAGTACGCAGAAGAGCATCTCCCTGGGCTGAGTGCCACGCCTGTCAACTATGAATTTTTTCAAATTTGAAAAGCAGATGACTGGAAATACGATGCCTGGTCTGGTGTGAGTTCTGTTACTATTTTGGTATGATCAGGTTTTTGACATAAACAGCATGAAAGCATGGCTCTATCGAGTCAAAGGTTCAAGGTCACTTAGTACCAGCTTCATATAGTTTAACTGCCGCAGCCTACCCGACCACAGGTGCAGCTCACGTCCATCCCTCTACAAGTACAGTCTACCCATCTTCTGATGTTGGCTTCAGCAAGAAAATGTACCACGTCACAAAGAACAAATCATCTCAAATGACAATGAGTTCTCTGTATTCAAATCACATCCACAGTCACCATTTCTCAATCTGATAAAGCGCCTTTAGGGTGTGGTGGAACCAAAAATTTGTATAATGGATGTGCAGCGGACAAATCTGCAGCAACTTATGAATATGGACCAAAATCTGTGAGGAATGCTTCCAGCACCTTTTTGAACCTGCACCATAATTAAAGCAGTTCTGAAGGCAGAGAGAGTCCAGTAAGGTGTACCTGAAATGTCCAATAAGTGTTTTTAAGTGTATTTAAACTGTGACAAGTGACACAACAGACCAGTCTTTGAGGAACCCAATGTAAACAAAACACTTATGACAATCAAAAAGCATTTTATTGTACAACCATTAGTGAAGGCTTTTCTTCAGCCTAAAAAACTGATTGAACATCAGTGATTTAAATCTGTTCTTGAATGCTGATGACAGCACCATTAGCGTTGCTTGTTACATGGCCCCCTCAAGTGGACAAAAGGATTCATTGCTTAGTGGTGTGGATGGGCCCTTTAATGGAAAGACAATCTTTAAAAAAACAAAACAAAAGAACTAAATTTACATGACTGGATATGATCCATCTTTGAAATATCCATTTGCTGTTTTATTTATTTTTATTTAAAACAAATGAAGACCAGGTTAAGTGTGTTAAGTTTAGATTCTGAGTAAACAATGCTTTACAAGCAAGTACAAGCAATGTGACAACAGTAGAGTAAAAAAGCAGAAATGTCAAGAACATGCAAATAACCCAAAAATCTGTCTTTTGTTTAGGTTTAAGGTTTGATTAACGGCCACTTACTAGACATAAGTACTATAAATTCACTGCACCTCAGTGCTGCATGGAAAGTGAAACTGCGCAGTCCTGCTGACATGATCACCCTCTTTCACTCCATCAGTCCACATTGGCACAGTTACACAATTTCATAAGTAAGACAAAGAACACTGGGTACTCACCCTTTCATTACAAACAATACCTTACCCAATCAGGCTATTTAATATTAACAAAATGAAAGCGCTTATTTAAAATCTAAATTTGTCTCCTAATTTAAAGGTTTCAAACTCATTGAGTTCTCTGTATTGACAATGGGTCAAACTGAAAGAACATTGCATGTTTAATAAAGTGCAAATATTTTCTCCATACTGATGCAATCAAAAACACACCTGGCTGTTCACTGCTTTAACCTTCACAAAGATATTATGATTTCACAACACAGCTAAGATTGTGTGAACAATTTCAAAGCACTTTTTTGTCTCTTCACTTTCTTTGAAAGTGAATATTTTCTGTGCATTTTTCAAAGTCTAAGATAAAGCCTATCTTTGTGAACAGCAGATCTCCTGTCCACTCTTCTGACATCCTGTCTTAAGGGAACAGGGGTGTGCAACACAATAGTCCTGCAGAGGCCAGAGACATATTATTGCCATCACACAGACCTGACAACCTCTCTTATGCCAGTCTCATCTGTGCTATATGTTACGCCTATGTTGTTCCCACATAATTCAGTGGATAAAGTTGCCCATCTGGTGCAATTTGAGCAGAAGGTTGTGCGTAATGTCGAATGTGGTGAAACTTATCCCCACTGCAACGGGCCCTTTCACCCAGTTCATGCTCAGGCCTTTGTACAGTCCACGTATAACTCCCTCGTGAGTCACGATCTCACGCATTGTTCCCAGAATCGTGCTGTAGGATGAACCGGTAACTCCGGCTGTCTGCATGCGCCGACGTACCACATCCAGGGGGTACGAAGCCGACTGTCCGATCAAGCCTGCACAGGCACCGAAGGCCAAGCGCTCATAAGGATAAGGCTGGGATCGCTTTGTCTTTTCTGAATTGAGAAAAACAACAACAGAAAAATGCATGAAAGAATGGATAAGTGAAAAACAGATATATATGTTTTCCATTTTACTGATTTGAAACAAAAAAGCCTTAATGGTCAGTACCTGAATGTAATTTTTTGAGGGTCTCGTAGGTAAAGAAAGTAATTCCTGCATATGGGATAACACCTAAAATAGTGGGGGTGAAGCCTCGGTAAAGTGTCCTGACACCCTCCTCCTGGGAGATCCGCACAAAGACGTGCATGATGTTACTGTACCTGTTGAAGGAACACATGGCAGGCAAGACATCATTTACCAAACTGACACAAACCTGTTTGTGTTGTGCGATACTGTAACATTCAGCAAACAATATGAAGTGTGCTTCATTCATTCCACTGGGAAAGACACAGAGAGGTATACTTTTGCATGTTACCACAATTGTTAGGTACTTACATTTCTCTGGCAGTGACTGCCATCCTGGCTCGTACCATGTCCAGTGGATAGGTAAGCATAGCAGCGGTTGTACCAGCCAGAGACCCAGCCAGGAAACGTGGAAAAGGAGGCAGAGCTCTGAAACAACCAGGATAATAATATATAGACAGAATGAGCAAAGTAAAATAAAAGAAACACACTAATAATGCTAGAGGCTCTCTGATGCTGTATTTCAGCATCAGAAATTTTGACCTGACGATGGGTCGGACTTGACAACACTCCATTAAGAGTTTCAAGATAGATTGCCAGTAATAAGAACCCAATAACAAACAAAGTGAGTGATTTATACTGACATCTCTAGAATCCTCCTGCTAGCACAGCTAAAAACTAGACAGGCTTTTAAACTGTAAATATAGTGTATGGATATAAATTGCTTACTCACTTGCCCTGGAAGCCGTAGCAGCTCCCCAGCAGTGTCTTGTACTGTTCATGTGAGCAGAACTGGATGGCAGCATAGGGCATGACCCTCACCATGGTCGCAGAGTTTCCCCTCCACAGACTGAACAGCCCACCCTCCATGTATGTAGAGTAAATGACCCTGAAAGCCTCCTAGGTTAGGAACAAGGGTACAGACCGGTCATATTTTCCGCACCTAATCATCTTATCACGATCAGGATAATGACATTATATAGTCAAGTTAACTAACCTTGTGCAAACTTGTGCATAAGAACATATACAATATTAGCGCTGCACCAGTCTTCTAGCTAATGGTAGCATTCTTTATTATTGATGTATTTACTGCTTATAAATCAGAAAATGAACTGTTTAATTTATAAAATACATTTGAGAAGACGATACTACTTTGTGCCTGAATGTACCAGAGACTAAGGAGATGTTTTAACAATATCTACTTTGCATGTTTTTGTGCTACCTAAATCAAAAATACTCAGCTGCTAATGTTTTAAAATGAAGAAAAGAAGGCCACTACTCTTATGCAAAAATCCACAACACTCCTTTGTTTGTTATTTGTATTTTCTTATCACAACATTCATGAATTAACCTGCGTAAATCTGCAACTTATCAGTTCCTGACTCACTGATAGGACAGACGCCTGAACTCACCTTAGCTGAGAATCTCTTTGAGGACACTGTGAATAAACAACAGAGACGCAATGAACCTCAAGGTTAAAAAAAAACAAAAAACACACACACACACACACAAAAAAACACACACTCTCCCACATAAGCTAAACATCTACTAAGAGGATTAGTAATTAGTCAGGAACACTTAGCAAGAAAACTCTGGTACAAACAGAAAAACAGTGGCTGCATTTATGGTGACACCTAACAAAACAGAGGTTAAGTCGCTAACATGCCAGCCTATATTCTTTCCATATTTGCAAGTAAACTTTATTTTGGAGTGTCACACTTACCTTGGAAAATTATTTTGGTGCGATCCAGAGGTGCAATAACTGTTTTGGCGACAGCTCCGGCAAATGCACCACATAACAGGGATTCCAGAGCGGACCAGCTAGGCCTCATATCCTGTTTGAAAACATTTTGTTATTTAGTGCTGACGTTACCATAACTTCCCATTTCTTCAAAATATTACACTGGCTTTAATTGAGGACCAAAAAAAAGTCAGTTTAATTGTTTATCTGGGTTTATTAAGCTTTCTAATCCTCATGAACTGCATCAGAAACATCACATGTTTATTAGCACGTAGGCTCCCACGTTTATGCGACAGCAGAAATCCGCATTTTGGTTAGAGACACAAAAATTTCACAGTTATGAAAGAATCACAAAAGGTAACAATTCACAAGACCAGGAGCTGTTTGTGTGTGCAAGACCCTGAAGTGAGTGGGACAGTTGAACCCAATAAACACTCCCAACTGATAAGAGGAGCATTTGAACTGAAGAACAAAGATGCTGCATTATTACTATGATGATTGCAGATTTAACTGCTGTAATTTAACTTTAGCCAATAAAATAAAAATCTTTTTTTCAGGTTCAGAATTTTATAAACTGACTTTGTACTGGTATGAGGAAATGAGGAAACAAAAACTTTAGGGCATTAAAAATCCACTATTACAGCAATCCTAACCATATGAAACTATTATTCTGGTTACTCAATATTATCCACTCCATTGCTTTGTAAACAAAGAGCAGCTTTGGATTATGTGGCACCTCACTGCTATTTAAAGCACGTAGCAGAAGACACTTGTCCTTCAGATGGTGTTATAAGGAAGACTGTAGTAGATTTCACAATAACAACAGCACTTCCGTATAACTGAGCTGGATTTGAGAGAGTTGCATGGCCGGTTTTGTTTCAGGTTTTATCATAATCATAAATGAATCTTTTATTTATTTATTTATTTTCACAGCTGGTGCCTTTTAAAAAAATGCTGCTGTAATGCTCATCACCTGATGTGACTGACAAATAGATGACAGACAGGATGTGCTGATCACAGAGTGCAAAAAACATTAGTTTGTATGCAGTTTTGAACGTATTTATATACAGTCATTAGGCTAGATACGGACTCATTTTTGATTCTTCTTCTGTAAACAAGATGACTCAAACTTTAAATGCCAACCACACCTTGGCATGCTGAAACATGCCTGTAACATCAATCGCCTGTGTTCAAGTTTAAGGTATGAAGAGAGACAAATCCTCACCTTTGCTTGGCTGGCTGGCGGCAGAGTCAACACAGTGGCCTGAGCCACTGGCAGCCTGTGCTGACGGTCCTGCAAACGATGGGCCATGTCTCCCCTTTAAGGGTTACCAAAGCTGCCAAACACCAGACTGCTCATTCAATAAAGAAAACAAAACACTGCAGACAAAGAGAAATATAGAGAAATATGTCAAGGATATTACAGTTGAGTTCAACACTACACAGCCCCTTGTGTCGCAGTCCCTCTCTATATGTACTTGACGCGAGTACGTGCTTGCACGCACGCCCATGTTCTGCACAAACAGTCTGGCTTGTAAACAGAGTATTGCATTACCGAAGATCGATCCATCGCTATTCTCCATCACTGATCCAAGTAATACTAATCATCACACTTAGTGATTATTCTCTAAAACTGACCCAACAACTTAATGACCGCACCTCGAATCAAATGCATAAACTGCGTCTTATCCATACAAACAGTGCATAAACAAGCTTGTGTAACCTCTGTGCAGTTAAATCTATTTGCACGACGACTGACTATCTCATTTGTTACCTTAGTCTGCGTTCAAAAAGGACTCCGTGTTTGGAAATCTTCGACGTGATAAATCAGTCCGACCTGGTCTCTGATGCACACATGTGTTGTGTTCTCGCACAAACTTGAACCTGGAACACGCTTCGAGGTCTTTCTGCACGTCTCCTCACGATGTTGACGTTTCTGGAGATGGCTATTTTTAAAAAAATACACAAGTGTCAAGCAGTGCAAAGGGTGTTAATCCTTTAGAAATGACGTCTGGGTGAAAACTGCACTCGGAGCTGCACCCTAGCTTCTACGCAAGAGATTATTTGGGCTTTCCAGCGTCTTAAAGAAAAATTGGGACGGCTTATAACATTATTTTGACTACAATACCCAAGAGCTAATATCGGTGTTGTAGTAAAGTCTCGCGAGATTGGCCACGACATTGGGTTGCCAGGTTTTGTCAACATTTTTGATAGTCGCTACATTTTTGTACATTGTGTACATTTTCTTTGTTGTGACGTTTAAATTCTGTTACAATCATTTTCTTCATCGCCTTAATGTCCCATTTAATTCAGGTTATTGGAAAAAAATGTTTACATTCTTTAAGGATATTTATTTACACTGCTCGGTTTATCTGACTAACAGGCTCAAACTTGTAAAAAAACTAACATAAAAGACAGGAAATAATCAAATGTGCTACTTGGAAATGGGCTCAAATACTTACAACAACTCCAAATTCATTGATTAATTAAATAATTTGTCTACTGATCAGTCGATCCCCCCAGGAAACAACTTACCCCCTAAATAACTTACTGCATGTCAACCTAGAAGATTTTTATTTTAATGTTCTGAGTGTGTTGTGAGTTCACATGGGAGCTTGGACTAGCTGTGTTTGATATGTAAAACCATACTTTGTCAGGCACAGGGAAAGAAAACTTAATATATTGAAGAAGAGTAATATATCATGAGTTACAGCCTGATATTGATATTTAAGCAACGGTGTCTTAAGTAAAATGCAATTAATAAAGTATTTCACTTCTAATAAACTCATCGTGATTTTAGTTAGTAGTCAAACATAATTTAAGGTTTACTAAACAGAGTAAACGCCAACAGGAGTAGTGAGCAGCTCTTTCTACATGGCCGAACCTGGCAACCCGCCAGTCTGGCCGTAACGCTGAAAAACTTGTTGTTGTCTGGGAAAATGGCGTCAAACGTAGAGGCCCCGGAGCGCTGGTACCTCGCCCTTTTAGGCTTTGCGGAGCATTTCCGAACCTCCAGTCCGCCCAAAATACGACTCTGTGTGCACTGTCTACAGGCCGTGTTTCAGTTTAAGCCCCCGCAGAGGATCGAGGCTAGAACACATCTTCAGCTTGGCTCGGTTCTCTACCACCACACCAAGAACAGCGAGCTGGCCCGCAACCACTTGGAGAAAGCGGTGAGGGACGTTTGATCTGGGAAAGAGCGGGGATGCTGTGGAGAAGGGGACGGGTGTAGGCCGCAGGGAGCGAAAACGGTGAACGGCGGAAGTCTTTAAATCGCTGTTTATTCGGGAAGGTTTGATTCATAAAGGGATGAAGAAATAACGTCAGTTCGTGTCTGATTTGATCAGCTGTTTGTTAGATAGCCGTCCGAGTCTTAGACTTTCGCTCTTTCTTTGCTGTTAGCTTAAAAGGCTACTATCAGCGTTTAATGTTGTCAGAAACGACAGCAAATGCGACGCCGCCAACATTTTCTGTCTTTTGCTTTGCAGTGGTATATATCTCAGCAAGTTCCTCAGTTTGAAGATGTCAAGTTTGAAGCTGCCAGCATTTTGTCAGAACTCTTTTGCCAACAGGTAAGCCATTCTAATTCAAGATAAGGTCATTATAATGTTTCGTTTTTTTTACTGCTTACCTTAGGACATTTTAATATCTGTATTTAAAAAAAAAAAAAAAAAAAAAAAGCAGATATGCCTTGTTGTCTTTGTTATTGACTTTTAACTATTGATCCTGCAAATCGATTTTCAGAATTTGGTGGACTCTGCAAAACCCCTGCTGCGCAAAGCCATCCAGATTTCACAACAAACACCATACTGGCACTGCAGATTGTTGTTCCAGCTGGCGGTATGTATTAAGTACAATGAGTGTGAATGTTTCCCTCGAGGGTATCGCTTCACTCATGCGAGATATTTTCATAAGCAGGTATAATAGTGTACTCTTAATATTAATAAACTTAATAAATCCAGTATGAAAGCTGTTTGATCTATATTGGTTAGATTTTATTGGAGTCTAGAGTTTGTGTCTATAATGAAATTTAAAAAAAAAACAAAAAAAACGTCCCAGTAGATAACTGTGTTCATTCATTGTTTTCATTTATTCATAGTTTTTTAATTGTGTCTCTTAGCAACTTCATACACTGGAGAAAGACTTGGTGTCAGCATGTGACCTTTTGGGAGTTGGAGCTGAGTATGCCCGAGTGGTGGGCTCTGAATATACCAGGTAAATAGATGGTTCTGTTTTCTGTTAATTGCATTTAAAGCTTTGAGCGGTTAGCTGGAGGTTTCTTATGTCTCTTAAAAAGTCATGAGGAAGTGGACTATGAAACTCTTGACAACACAGCTGACACTGTCCTACTTTGACACAGACGCTGGTGTGAAATAAAGGATATGTCATACATGTTTGTCAGATTTTTATATTTAAACTGTTTGTTTGTGTTCGGTTTATTTTGATTATGTAAACAATATACAGGGGTTCATTTAGCAAAGAAAAGGGAAAAAAAGTGCTGTACAAAATAATGCCAAATACATTTCATAATCGCTTAACCTGTTCTGATTCAGTTGCATATTTCCTCCGACATAGAAACAGATATTGTGTTAAGAGAAATAAAGTATTAGTGAAGTAAGGAAACAAAAATCAGATTGTCAGTCTTCTTAAAACTCACCTGACTTGTTCTTGCTTTTTAGGGCATTGTTTCTCCTTAGTAAAGGAATGGTGAGTCTTTTGTCATACTTCACTTTGTACGGCTATACAATTGTAATACACACTATATTAAATAGTGGATACAATAAGTTTGTTTTTTGTTGTTTTGTTTCAGGGTTTGTTTGTTTGTTTTTTAAACACAATGCTAATGGCATTACAGTGCAAGTTAAAATAAACAAAAAGCATTTTTGTGCAGTTTTGATTGTGTTAATATTCTCCAATCTTCTAGCTGCTGCTAATGGAGAGGAAGCTTGGGGAGGTGCATCCTCTTCTCACACTATGTGGAACTATAGTGGAAAACTGGCAGGGAAACCCAATCCAGAAGGAGTCTCTGAGGGTCTTCTTCCTTGTGCTACAGGTCACACACTACCTGGATGCTGGACAGGTACGAGGAAATTGCGTTAAGCAAAAGACTTGGAAAAGCAAGGCTTGCTACTCTGCAGTTATTCTGTTATCTGAATAAATGTGGAGGGAGCTATAACTTCAACTTCAGTGGTTATTAGGACATAAAAACTTTGTGTATCAAGTCATCTGTTACATTTGATTAAAAACTAGTTAATAAGGTTTAAAAGCTTGTTAAAGCCTTACTAAATGCTCAGTCCAGAATGCTGACATGATAAGTGTTTCTGGCTTATCCCACCAGAGCACTGGGATAAGATTCATTTAATGGTTATGGTGACAAGACTGAAACAAAACTCAACAAATGCCTACCCATTGCACAGACTGCATGCATGGGTCAGTGCAATTGACAGTCGCAGTATTTGCCATTTCAGAGTCCTGCAAGAGATTTCTGTTGCAGATTATTTGTAAGCCATGGCTTTCTCCTGTAACATCGGTAGGATTATGAAAGTTTCAAAGCATTCAAATATTGATTTTAGTGGCATAGGGAGAGGTATATCTGTGTGCTAAATGCTGCAAAGAGGTATGACAGATGTTAATGAACATATCCAGGTGAAGAGCGTGAAGCCGTGTTTGAAGCAGCTGCAGCAGTGTATCCAAACCATCTCCACACTCCACGATGATGAGATTCTGCCGAGCAACCCAGCTGACTTGTTCCACTGGCTGCCCAAGGAGCACATGTGTGTCCTCGTATATTTGGTAATGGCGTGTTTCTTTCCATAACTTGAAATTCGCTTAAAGTTGTAACCTCAGCATGACTTTTAGAGCTTGGTTTCTTACTTTAAAAGCTTTCAAACTTTTAATGTATATAGTCCGTTTTGGTCGTCCTGCAGTTTATGACCCTGTTTACACTTGGCTTTTAGTGCAAACAGGGTCATTCTGATGTGATTGCGTCTTGGGGAGTCGCATCTCAAATGGGTTTTATAAAAGTGTAAATTACCACAAATATGCATATTTTATATTCGCTTCATTTACTTAAACCATTTGCCACAGTGGACTGGAACACGTATAACCATATATATTTTGTAGTATAAACACTATTAAGTCTCCAAAAAGGGCGTAAGAGGAAAATCTGTGATAAATGTGTGATCTAATGATCCTTATTTGTCTTGTGCTGCACTTCTTTGAAAGTTGCAAAATTCTTTATTTTACAAATTTGATTACCAATAAATCTAGTCCTTTCAATGTTCTGTCTGCTTTTGGTCACATGGTGTGAGATCGTTAACAGTCCAAGGCAAACATCTGCTGTAAAATGTTTTTCAAGTACTGACGCAGATATTTCCAGCTAGTTTGCAGGTAGTCTGTAGCTTTAATTTGCAGTGAAAACGCAACTACATTTAAAAATGTAGATATCAAAAGCGTAGAGCTTGAAAGCTTCTGGGACTACAGTTTGGAGGGGGGCAACTATAGTGGGAGCCCCATGCAACACAATGCTTCTCACTGGGAGAGTCATGGTTGTGTAATAACCTTCTGGGAGGACCCCCCCCACCCCCATATTAGCGCTTTGCAAGGGATTTGACTGCAGTGTTTTTTCTTTTTACAGGTGACAGTCATGCACTCCATGCAAGCAGGCTATCTGGAGAAAGCCCAGAAGTACACAGACAAAGCTCTTATGCAACTAGAGAAGCTAAAAAGTGAGTTAAAAATATTCACACTGTTTATAAAACAAACAAAAAACACACCTGTATACTGCTTTACATAACACACTTTTGTAAATTTGTCCTTGTGTTTTTTATGCTCCAGTGTTGGACTGCAGCCCAATCCTATCTACCTTTCAAGTCATTCTACTGGAACACATTATCATGTGCCGACTCGTCACAGGCCACAAGGCCACTGCATTACAAGAGGTATATTGTTTCTGTCTCTATGGCCAGTTCTTGAGTTTTGCTTTCTATTCAAAGCATGCTATTATGCTTCCTTCTGCCTTTTATCCCTGAACTCTTCTAGTGTATCTTTACAGAATTCACTGTTCAAAAGAATGTTTTTATTTTTTTATATCTTTTATTGGACCTTGGTGCAGCCCCTCTGTGCGTCCTCTATATGAAGCAAGCCATTTGAAAACCAACCTTATTTAAGGCTGCTTTTCTTCTGATTAATTTCCCTGGGAACTGAGGTTGTAGAGCAGCTTGACGACTGACTTTTTGTATAAACACTGACATCATTATTTCAAATTTTGGCCATGCTTAACATGTGCATGCATCATTTTGACAGTATATGTGGCAGAAAACAAGAAAAGTATAATAGATTGACGGAGCATATATTAAAGTCAAAAATTCCAGAGGCATGTCCAGTGCCTCTGGAATCGTATTTTTGTTGCAGATTATATTTAAAAATAATTTGCATACCTAAATGGTACTGTGAAAATGAAGTCTCTGTTCTGTCCCTCTAGATTTCACAGGTGTGTCAGCTGTGCCAACAGTCCCCCAGGTTATTCACCAACCATGCTGCTCAGCTTCACACACTATTGGTGAGCATTTTCAGCCAAAGCCCTTTTTAAATTGTCTAAACTCTGTGCTTGATGAACGTAATCAGTGTTACCAATACCATACAAGACAAAAGTTACAGAACACAGCTTCATATTTAAGGAACTCTAAAAATGACTTGCAAAAAAAAAAAAAAGCGTTAGTCTTATTCCTGTTTTGTTTTCAATAATCAGTCTAAAAGATGTCTTCTTCTGTCCTTCCCATATCACAGGGTCTGTACTGTATCTCAGTAAACTGTATGGATAATGCAGAAGCACAGTTTACTACAGCCTTGCGGGTGAGTATGTGACAATTTGTATGTTTTGGGTGAGGGGGGCACTCTTTCCTCAGTTACTGTAACAGTTCTCGTATCTTCTTGTCTTATAAGAAGCATTTAGACTTAACATTTCTAGGGACTCCCTGTGGGTAGCTAGCTACAGGGCAGCTCCCATGAGAACTACATAGCTTACAGGTCTCTGTTATTTATTCTATTTTTTCCCCCTTATTGCACATCCACCACCGATAGGAATGCTAATGTGACTTATTATCCAGTGGGTAGTTGACATAGCAACAGCTACAATAACAACAACAAGACGGAGGCCCTGAACATAGCTGTGTGCTTGTTGTTTGTCATGGGTTTGGTTATAATTACAGAGTTGGAAAGCAGATGTGTGGTTGAAAGCACCCAGTTTTTGTGCTTTTAAGCTCTCACTTAACATTAATGTAAAAAATGTTAAAGTACCTGTTCCTTCAAAAAAAAATTTAGAATTGTGAAAAAGTTCCTCCATTTCAAACGCTTCAATGCTGTCTTGCAGCAACTTCTTTTCTCATCTAAAATCTGTCCACATTTCTTCTTCTGTTTCAGCTCACCACACACCAGGAACTGTGGACATACATTGTAACCAACTTGGCCAGCGTCTACATAAGGGAAGGCAACCGACACCAGGAGGTCCGTTCATAATAATGAGTTACCGCTTTTAAGTACATTAGTGAAATGTAGTGAGCTGTGGGTTAATTCAATGCCTGGCTGAATAAATACTTTTGTCCCGTCCTGGTAAACATGGTGTTGCCATTACATTCTCCGTCCACCAGGGAGCACTGATGAGTTAAATTTTCAAAGGAAAAATGTTCATTTAGCATAGTTAGAACTACATTTTATCCCAGTTCTACCACATCTAGGAGATTAAAGTCATCTCAAAAATAAACATTATGGCTTTGAGACAAAGGGGCATAAAAAGATTTGTTATTGAATTTGTAATGCTTAACATCACTTCTTTTCTTTTTTTTTTTCTTTTTTTTTTTTAATTTCCTCAGCTGTACAGCCTTCTTGAGAGAATAAACCCAGACCATAACTTTCCCGTAAGGTAAGAGCCATGTTTTATGTTTAACACAAGAAAATGCATGAAATGACAATACTAATTCAGACTCTGAAATATACACCCTTTGACTTTTCTCTTTTCATTCAGCTCCCACTGCCTCCGCGCTGCTGCCTTCTACATCAGGGGACTCTTGTCTTTCTTTCAGGGACGGTACAACGAGGCAAAGTATGGCACATTTTTTTCATTGTTTCAAGCATACACACCCCAAAACACACCCTGCGCTGTTGCATAATTTTATTTCTTTGTGTTGAAGACGGTTCCTAAGAGAAACCTTGAAGATGTCTAATGCTGAGGATCTGAACAGACTGACGGCATGCTCCCTTGTTCTGCTAGGCCACATCTTCTACGTACTGGGCAACCACAGAGTAAGACTAAATACTTGGCAAATGGGGCTAACGCTCACACTAATGGTAACCTGATAGATCTGAAGAATATGGTCACTAAAGTAGAACGTTTTATCTCATATTTTTAAATCAGAACAAAGTAAGAGAAAAATGGCTTACCTGTCTAATCTCACTCCCCTTTTGCTGTTTAATGTTGCAGCTGGAGCCTCATTCGTTGAACTGTTTATACATTTTGCCCATAAAAGGAACAGAATTCACAGTGATAAATTGTCCTGGTTTATGAAACTGCTCTCATAATCATTGTACTTAACCAAATTTGCATGGACCCGTGACAGCCCATAACATTAGTTTGGCTACTGAGGCATTTGCTGGTCGATACAGAAAAGCATAGTTCTGCTTGTTAGTTGAGTCTCAGGCAAAGCAAAACAACTAACAGAGAAAGACTGCAATATGCACATGAATATTTTAAAATGTGAAATAAATGATTCAGTAATTTCTGGCCATCTCTGCTAAACATGTTTAAAAGCTGACTCTTCCTCAGCTGATGGCTGTAGCTACAACCGTTTTAGCATTTGGTTTCTTTGTCATTTGTGAGCAGAAATTAAGTCATTGTGTTGATTGAAGGGTCCTCATTACTCTTGTACAAATAAATGAACATTGTATTTTTAAACCTACGCTTTGCAGAAAATTTGCAGACATTTTCTAAATTTCTGTCTTCTCTGTAGGAAAGTAACAACATGGTTGTACCTGCAATGCAGCTGGCCAGCAAGATCCCAGACATGTCAGTTCAGCTCTGGTCTTCAGCACTGTTGAAAGGTAGAGAATGACCTTTTCCTGTTTCTCAGTAAAACATAATTTGTTATTTTAGAGCTGCACAGACAGTCTAATCCGTGTAGACTACTTGGCAAAACATTTTTGAGTTTATCACAGTTTACTGTGTTTAAAGGTTTTGACCATGTGCTGTGCTTGCAGATTTGAACAAGGCTCTTGGGAACACCATGGATGCCCATGAAGCCGCCCAGATGCACCAGAACTTTTCCCAGCAGCTGCTACAGGACCACATTGCTGCCTGCAGCCTTCCTGAGCATAACCTCATCAGTGTACGTTAAAGCAACTTAGTGTCCTAGGTTTATTGTTATCACACTGTTTTATTAATATTTTATCAATTTTTTTTTCTTGCAACAAAAAGAAAAGAAGCTTCAAATCAAAAAGGTTATGGCCTTAAGGGAAAATGACAAAGACCATGATAAAAATATTTGGTATTTACATCTGGTTACTTTGCTCAAGCTCAATATTTCTATTATTGTTCATCTGTTGGCCAGAAATAAAAAGAATGTGCACAATGCATCTGTATGCATCAGAACTTGGTCGTGATGTAACATGAGGGATGTGGTTAAGCTCAGTCTGCAGAAATATGGCGCGTAAACAGTATGTTTGACTGAACTAGTTGAAAAGGTAAATTGGCGAATCAGTGGATAAATGACGGATTACAGCTTTGAATTATTAGCTTGGTAGGCTTTGAATAGGAAAGGATCAAATGCAATAATATCCACCAGTGAGAAACTGATTTGTGGTCTCGGTAAAACCAGTGGAGAACTGGTCAAGTGTTAGTGCTGATAATTAATACGTTATTTCACTTGTTTGCTAGCAAATGGCTTAAAACGGATGAGGAGAAGCTCTTATTGATCACATGGCTGACATAAATCTACATGTTTTTGCAGTGTTGTGAGAGAGAGACAGACAGACAGTTGCCTGACACAATTTAAAGGTTCTTGTGTGGGAAATGCTACAAATAAGGCAACAAGCGGTGTTGAACTGTTAGGAAGCCAAAAATACCCATTACCATTTCCAAAATGGTATGCTCATGTTAGTTAACAATAGGCTTGTTGCTCGTTGTTTGAGTCGTGACACTAACTAACTTGGAAGTTCTCAAATGTTAAATAAGAACTTAAGAAGACACAAATTTTGCTATTTTCGTCAAGCCGAGTCTCTCACTGATCGCTGACCACTGCTTTGGTTAAAATTCAAACATTTTCACCTGAGTTTGAGTCTTGATGTGTTGCAAAACGTAAAATCACGCATTAGCTTCATTCCTTTTCAATAAATGTTACATTTAATTTTGAAGAAAAATAATCTTTCATTGGTGATTTGCTGAAGAGCGGTGTTATTCAGCCAGGAAAAACCCAGTATGTTTATTGGATCTTTCAGTAAACATGATAGATGGATTTTTGAGTTCTAGACAAATACAGGAAAAAGAAAAAAGAAAAGTCTTTGAGACGATGTAATTCTTGTCCCATTATTATACACTAAAATATTACCACTTGTACATTAACACTTAATTTTACTCAGCAGATTTCATTGGTGACTTTCAAGAGATCTGTTTTAAAAATGTTTAAACAGTGACCTTGAATATGACGCATAATGGCCTTTTCGAGGCTAGGCGCTTTGGTGTATGGCTGCATTAACGGTTTACTTCTGTCTCTCTTTCAGTGGACTGATGGCCCCCCTCCTGTCCAGATCCAAGCCCAAAACGGTCCAACAACCAGCCTTGCAAGCCTGTTATAAGGAACCTCCTGTCTAACATGTGACTGTTGATGCTAAATTATCACAAGCAACAAATTGATCCCTTCCAACCCGCTATCCAGACCACTGTAGCTTAAAAGGAATTTAACAGATGACAGTTTGGGCCTTCACTTTATCAGCTTCTGGAGATTTCTTCCTGATTGACTGCTATTATATTTTTTAATATTGTAGAAAAATTACAACTGCAGTTGTAAAGGTATTTCACGCTCTCTGTTGATTTAAAGGAGTGAAGGACACATGGTAAAAGGCTTCTTTGCTTTTCACTACGTTTGCCAGGACTCTTTTCCATTTGCTGGAAAACCAAGAGGAGAGATGTGGGCAGTAAAGAAATGTAGAAGAAATTAATTTATTCATCTTGCTATTTTTGTAACTGTTGGTAAATATTTTACATCTTGCCTTTTTTGTATGAATACTGTTTTTTTTGTTTTTGTTTTTTTCTTGCATGAAAGTTACTGATGCAGATTCCCTGTATGATAGTTTTTGACCTGCTAACAATAAACTCTTGGTAGATAACTTTTTTGCACAAAATCCACAGTAGGAAAAAATAGAAACCTTGTAATTTATTTTCACAGGATAATAATTTGAAAAAGTTTCCTTCTGAAAATTGACAGTATACATTGCTGCAGAATCCACTGTGCAGAAGATGCTTGGTCTGTTAACGAACAGTGTTTAAATACTTGTAGAATTTATGTGATTTGGTGGCCACGAGGTTTGCCACATGCAGTTTAAAAAAAAAAACACACACACATTAAGCAATGTATTTTTGGAAGTTGCATAATATATAAATTCCTGTAGATGTATTACTTTTTACAAATCATGTTTTAACTTTTGGAGCCTTCAGTAATCTTCAGATATCACAAAAAAAAAGAATTTATTTTATTTTGTTCTATTTTAATTTGTCTTGATAGTTCCACTAAGGGGTTTCTTTACAGTATGTTTGTATAGATTTGCCACTTGTTGAACCTTTTATTGTACAGTGACGTTTTATAAAGTCAATTTAGTAAAGTGTGATATGTATTATTTTAGCTAACCTGTGTAGGTAACTTGAGGCTTGGTATTTAAAGCACTCTGTAAGGACACAGTTTAAGCTTAAGTACTTGCTATGTTCTATCCAGTTCCTATGTTTTTAATTCTTACATTGTTTTCAATAATTTTCCAATAAAAATATGATTGAAATTTTGTAATTGACTGTTTTACCTCACTTTGTAGACATTATATTCATTGACTTATACTGCTACAAGTACTGGGTGTGCTAGAGTTAATTGTGTTGAATGGTAATGCATTGTTTGCATATTTTATATGCTTTTAGATAGTAGGAAGCAAAGCTAGGCCTTATGCCACATGCACCCAATCACCCATAATGTCAAAACCACTTCTCTAATTTTGTATAGTTCCCCCTGGTGCAGCTTTGATAGTTATGACACATTGGGTTGTGAGCATAATTTCTCTGGGGTGTCCTCTCGATGTTGACAGTGAATTCTCTGGGTCATCCTTGGTTTGGGCTCACCAGTTGGCTCCTCAGTCAACTACTCAATCCACACCTTGGGCTTGTTTTTGTCTTCCTTAAAATGTTCCTGAGTACTTTTTTGCAGTGTGCTGGGTTTATGGTGAGGTTGCTTGCTCTACAACAATGTTTAGTTGGGTGGAAGGTGTCAAAGTAACAGCCACATGACATGCAATGTAATAAATGCTTTCCCAGAACAATAATTTGTTTACCTATAGTTTGTTGTAGTGGTAAGAGTTGGTGTTAGTCTGTTTTATTACTAACCCTTAGATGGTGCTAAAGTTTTCATCCAATATCTACATGTAATTTCAGAGTTAAAATTAAAATGTAGTTTTTCGCAGTTTGACCTAAAATAATTCTTCCAAACCTTTTCTCAAATTTCTAAACTAAGACTGCCACTCCTTTTTTTGTCTGATTATAAGACTGAATAAGGGTCCTGCAATCTCACTGGAAAAATGTTCATTTGCATCTCTCAGAAGTGCCTTTAACAAGTTATGAGGCCTGTGTGTAGCTAAGTATAATCTTACTCATTTATGTTTCCTTTGGGATTTTCAAAGCACAAATTCAAAGCATGACAAAGGCTTGACTTTAACTAGGATTAACTGTGTAGCTATCCAACTTGTATGGACCTTTGTACCTACATCTCTTCCTGCACCTGTTTAATTAGTTAATACAGAAAAGTGTGACAATGCAAGGTGGCTGCTTCTGTGACTCTTGCTGCATGTAACAGTGCCTGTAGAGCAGCTGAAATAGTGATAAACTTTGACCACTGCTTCGGAAAAAAACACATTGTGGTCACCATTATCTCACAGATGAAATGACAGTCAGAGGGGATTATTATGAGGTCAGGTTAAACAGGTCTGCATGCTTACAGTTAAAGGGCATACAATTATAAATTCACACAACAGCTCCAAAGCTTATGGCAGTAGATTAGTAGCCTGGATAATCTTTGTCACATGATGTGCTTCTGTCTCAGGACTGTACTTCAGCAATTGGCCACCCAGAGAACCTCAGAAATGAGCAGTCTGAAGAGCAGGAACTAGCTTGTATAGTGAAACACCTATATCTGTTCAGACCCTACCGTAAAAATGATGGCACAATCTCTTTTTACTGTAAATCCCACTGTAGAAGCAGACTATTAAAGGTATCTTTGTGAAATATAAAATAAATTTTAGAATATTTTCCCTGAAAGTAAAGCTGTTTTCAACCTTTAAAGAATATTTCAGGGACATGCTCTCTCTTTTTGTGTGTGAAAGCTTTAGAAAATATTGACTAGATAATTTTTATTTATTCTCTGAAGAATAGAAAGTCTTTTGTGAATCTTCCCCCAAAGGGTTTTAACTGTTGAACTGAAGTAAACTTCCAAAAACCTTTTGTTGTCTTTTGTTTGGTTTTGTTTGTTAGACTTTCAGATGACCTCTGGGGAGTTGTGCTGCTGAATAATATGACCTTCAGGAAACGTTCCAGGAAAGCATTACATGAAACTAGAGACTCAAACTTTTTTTTAACAATACATAAAACATGGTATAATATAATCAGTTCTCAGAAAGTGGATTGTGATATTTATGGTAGTCTTTTTCTCATTTCAAATATGCTTAACGGCATGTTTCTAAAAGCAATATTGCTAAAGCATCAAAATGCAATTCTTCTTCTTCCTATTATAATTATTATTATTTCTATACACCGATTTAATGTCGGTCTAATTGTTTAAAGTTCTCATTCCATAATTGTGTTGCAATTGCTTTTACTTTCACCTCTTTTGCTGTACGTCAGTGGAGTGTGTTCAAACGCATCATTTCCTTTTTCTCTGAGCTCTTAGCATTTCCGAGGTGTGTATGAACGCAGCATGACGCCGCCTGTGTGGTGGCTCATTACATTATCTGGCAGCCGGAGTGGCAGCGGACAGAGGAGAGGGGATCCCCGGGATTTTTTTTTTTTACAGTGAAGCCAGCTAAACAGTCGCAACAGACAACTTAAAATTACGGGGGGAATTCAGCCAAGATCCTCCTAGACTCTGTAAGTTCGCGCAGCGGTATTTCATTAGTATGTAACGTAATTTAGGGTTTTTAATTTTCAATTAAAACATGACGACGACGGAAGTTTCTCTTTCGGTGTTAGCTCAGCTAACCTAAGTTAAGCTAGCTAGCATAGCTTGATCTCAGCTAACATGCAAGGTAATAGTATGTGTGTCGCTACACATACACACACTTACCTACTGAGTGCACCAGCTTCGAAAGTACAGAAATATTAACCAAACTTCCCAGCGAAACTTGTACATGGATGCACTGATATTAGTAAATAATGTAAGTGAGTGTGTTTATTCACCTAGGTTGAAGCTGCAGAACGCTGATGTAAAACTGTCATTTTCTGTATGTAATTAACGCTCGATTGTTTGTGAATAAATTTAGCGACTGTCTGCCATCAGACTAGTGGCCGTGGAGATAGCGTTAGCAGGCTAACTTAGCTCCCTTAGCTAGCCTTGTAACACTAGCTGCTCACTTGAGACGGGGTCGGTTTCATTGTCTGTCGTGTATCGCTATTTGCACAGACATCGGTGCTAAAAAAAATCACATTTTTGCCACAATACTCAAAGGAGCAAGGGCTGCAGGGTTGAGCCCATTTCATCTAATCTCTGAAACTGCTGCTAATCACAATGGGCTGTTAGCTCGTGATAGTTAGCCGCTGGTTTAGTAGCCGGACAGATGGACAGGTTGTTGTTGGCAAGCCAAGTTAACGTTAGCATGCGATAGCTTGTTGTTGTTTGATGGGTTAGTTGAAAATGGGCAGCTTTTCTTTTGGGCAAAGTTGAGTCACTGAAGTTTATGAACACCATAACCAGTATTGCCACCGGATAATGTTAAACCGCTGTGCCTTTTTAATCGCAGATGGGCATGGTTATGGCTTTATGAGCCATTGATCTAAGAACTTTGTCAGATTAGCTCAACCGTGAAAAGCCTTTTTATGGAGGCGTAATGGTGGACGGTAATGCCTCCGTCGGGTTGGTGTGTCCACGACAGCTTGGTATCAAACACCCACACCAAACCGTGGTAAACTTAAACGCATACTTTTCTTCTTTTAAACCGGAATAGGGATGTTTGTGTAAGTCAGATAAAAATCATACCACTTAATGTATGACATGAAACGTCTTACAGTCAGGTTAAGGGCACACTCTCCAGCTGCTGTACCGATCTTTTCCCGTTGAAGTCAGACGTTTAAAGGCGTTCCTGCTATTTTAGTCATTTGAGGATAATTGTGAGACGCTTCTTAATTATCAAGCCTTGCAGTCACGCTGCCTGGTCTTAGTGTCGGAGGCTTCTTTATGCTTAAAGGGGGGGGCCTTATCTACAGCAATCTGTGAACTGTGGGTCATGTTATTTCAGTGGGTAAGTTAGTTTTGTTTTCACCTGACTTTGAGGTGTGTCTCCTTAGCTGAACAGCAGTGGGCATTTATCCCCACCTATGCTGTGCAAGTAGCCTACTGTTTATAGCAAGCAAACAGTTGGCACTCTTGGCTAGTGATTTTTTTTTTTTTTTTTTTTTTTTTTTTGCGTAGGGGGTGGGGGGTGATCTTTGCATTTTATGATGGCCAAGGCCCATGATGTAACTAGACAGGCATGACTCGAGATCCTCTCATATTCTGCCACACAGGGATTGAACCATTTTAAGATACATGTCTATTTTCTACCAACCATAAATATATTTTTGCTTTTGCCATTTTCAAGGCTCCAGGGTGCCTTGTTAAGTTTATTGTGGTTAGAGTTAGCCTTGGAGTTTGCTGGTGTCTGGAATTTAATCTTATTGTAACAGTTTTACAGTTTTTTTTGTTCCTTCTTGCAAATCTGTGAATTGTTTAGCATGAAAGTAAAGCATCAGAATAGTTTTTTTTTTTTTTTTTGCCCATAGTTATGATCATTTTAATGGTTCCAAATGAAGGGTCTTGATTTTATTTTACCATCGTTACATTGTATTGTGAATTTATGGTAATCACAAAAACACTAAAAGGTATTGCAGCCTTTTTAATGATGACAATAGACAGTAAGTTAATGAAATTAAAGATTTTCTTAGTCGTCATCCTTAGTCTTTGTTCTAGTGACTATAAGCAATACATCTTTTCAGGGTTGTGTGTCTGAACTCTTCCCACATTCCATATCTGACTGAGGTGTTTAAGACTAAAAGTCTTTAACTGTATATAATGGCAATTTATTTTTTTATAATACCAGTCATTAGATAAACAATTGGTGCAACAACTGAACATTTTCACCTTAAAACAAGAGTTGTCACTATACCAGAAATGTACTGGTTGGTACCAACACCAGTAGGATTACACGATTCTTGATGCCCAAATTGATACCAGAACAACATTATTAGCCCTGTACTGTATTTTGCTTTTCTTCTGTGCTCACTGTTTCAATATTTCCATGTTTGAGAATGTAAATGCAATTTGATCGATTTCACTGGTGCTATAAACGTGTAACTTTTCTCAATTCTTGAATGCCACAAAAGCAAAATAACAGATCCACATTTTAATTTGGCAGTGGATGACAACACCCCATTCAAAAGGTATGAGAGGTGAGGAAATTAAAGACTGAAACACGTACATCTGCATACAGTTTAAAGTTAATAAGTTTAATTTAAATGTTTTGATTTTGATGGGCCTTTAGTTTCGTATTGGCTAGCGCTTGTTCACTGTCTGATATAGTCCAGTTTTTGTGAATTTAAAAAAATATATCCATATTTTAATGTGTTGTGTCACTTTTTCCCCTCTCCTGGCATGCCTGAATACCATGCTCTTCATGTGCTTCCTGTTTTATAAATTAGCATTGTTTTTTGCTCTTCTGCTCAACTACACACCCAGAGTGTGGACCATTGCTGTCTCTCCCTTCACCTTGCAAGAGAATATGAGTGCAGCTGAGGTCAGAGGCAGGTACTAGTTTGCATGTCGTAAATCTCTACGTAATGAGAGAGGCAAAGGTGTGGCCTTACATCTGAGACTATTCAAGGCATGAAATGTCTCAGATGAGAGCTTTTTTTTAAATGAAAAAACAAAACAAAAAATTATATATGAAAGAATATATGATTTCATGAACACAGATTTTTTTTTTTTTTTTAAATGGGCTTAGTCAATACCTTTAGAGGGTTGTTAATAGTATCTCAATCGCCCAGTGTAACAGTTTAATGCAGCTGTCAGTCAGGTTTAGTTTGAGGCCAGACATTTTGAGACGGCTAACAGGAAGTGCTGGTGAAACTATGAAGTCTCAGTAGAATCAATCGCCTATCTGCTGTCAAGCATTGTGTGAATGAAAGATCAGGGAGTGTTGTTTTATTTGTTTTTTTTGTCTCAGTGATGTCATCAGAGGTAATCTACTCACAAGTGAATTAAAAGACGGCAGATAGTGAAAATTGATGTCCTGTGGTGTAAGAGTAGTTCCCTTTGCCATCTTGCTTTCAATTTCTTGACAGTTTTGCATCCTTTGCTTGCCGCAATAAGATTAATTTTGCATTGTTTTCCTAAAGGCCTCTATGTAATATGACTCTTAGGGTTACATTGGTTGATATTTTGAAGTGATGTATCAGCTGGGTAGACCCAGGGTGGGTGTGTGTGTGTGTGTGTGTGTGTTGTGTTTTTTTTTTTTTCTCTTTTAATTTTTTAATTTTTATTTATTTTTTTAAGCTCTTCTAAGAAATTGTCTTTCTGCTGGTAGTTGTGCTAGATGTTGGAGAACAGCCATCAACATATCAGCCAGGGGTTCCCACCCAAAGGCCTTGGGGAATTCTTTGGCCTCTGTAGAGGAATCCTGCACTGTTTGAACTGAATGATTTCTTGTTTACCCCGTTGGACTCCATCATGCATATATTCTTGCAATGAGATCACTCAAACAGTTTAAAGTACAGTGTGTTGATTGATAAGTTTGGCACTGTGTTTAATGGAATTAACCCCTTTGACTTTTGAATTCCTCTTTAAACTTTATACTACATGACAAAGAAAGAACCTTGAGATATGAGTGAGAAACTAAAATGTAACTTTTCATTTTTCATCATAGGTTTTGATATGTATTGTGGGTTTCAGTATGTTCCTATCTCTACTTAAACTCTCTAAAAATAACTATCTACTGCATGACCATGTAGTATTGAGTGAGAGCGTCCAGTTTTGCTCCTCTTCAGTGTTGCTGTGTGCTACAACCACATTTCCTTAGTTTGAATTCATGCAACACTTACAGTAAGATGCGTTTCATGGGGGGGTTTCCCAGACACTGGATGCTGCCTAAACAGCTGCCTACATGTAGCACATACATGCTGTCTGACTGGCCACTTACACAACTAAACATCCTAAGTTAATTTAAGGTTAGGTAATACTTATTTTTTCTTCTCCACCCAAACGTATTCTCAAGAATTGGTATTTTTACTTGGTTTGTATCTAGTAACATTTCAAAAATGCTAATGGAAATAATGCTTCTCTTTGGTTCCCCACATGAACAGTATGTTGCCTAAAAGGGGTACCGCCTCCATTATAAGGAAGGCAGTTTATGAAATACACTTTTTTTTTTCTTTTTTTTTTTTTCCCTCTCTGTCAGGCTGGCTCTTACAGCTGGTTCTATTATGGGGGCAGGGTTAACGTGACAGTTCTCGAACTCTCAGTGCATCAAGCAGACCAGCCGGCAACTTGGATACATGTTGCATCAAGGCATGAGTCCAAGAGGGGACAAACGGTTCTGGCTGACTTCCTGCCACATGGCTGAATTGGGTGAATTCTGTGTACATGTCATTTCATTAGTGCACTATCTGCCTGGCATAAAAGTAATCAAAACGAAGGTTAATAACATTGGCTGTGGAAGTTTGAACAGCGTGGCCACTTACCCAAGTTATGATTTGCAGAGTCCGGATTCTGTAGTAGATATGGATCATGTTTGTAAAGTTCCATCTGTGGATAGGGATTGTAAAGGGAAAAGGATGAAAACCAGAGGGAATTTGTAGTGTTACACCAAGTAAATGATTGTAAAAGTGGTTCTCAAATGTTCATCTTTGTGTCAGAGTACTGGGAGATGGTCCACACATTGTCTTATCCCACATCTCATTACATAAAAGTGAAGTTATCATTCCAGAAGCTCAGTGTCATTCCTACTTCATTTTTTTACCTCCTTATCACACTCTTTGAACATTCAGGCAGCATAAAATTGATGTGACGCAACAGAAACACATGCCACTAACATCCGTTAAATGTCATCTTATTTGCAGATAATCCTATATCAGTCCACAAAGGCCAGTATCAGTGTGATACAGATGTTTTGGGAGAAATATTCCTGGATTCCTACCTAATGCTGCCAGCTAACATCAGAATGCGGTTTCCTTTTGGGGTGTTTTGTGTTTTGTTTTTTTTTTTTAATTTTTTTTAACCACGTTCTTAAACATACTGTCAAGTCATACTTTGCTCCTAACACCTCTGAAAGTGCTTCACACAGGCAAAACATGGCAGATGCACGAAAGAAGATGCTAACCAAAAAGTGTCTATTCCAACTATGTATACTGCTTGGGACATGCTTACTGGTCTTACTGGTTAATAAATGAAAGGGAAAAATAATCAACCTACTCAACTAATCTAAAAAGTGAGAAATTGGTCAAAATGAACCCAATCAAACAGAAGAGATTAACCCTTGTACCCCGCATGTAGTATCTGTGTATTCAAAAGCCATTTGAAACTGTTAATCATGTGCTTTAACATGTTTCTCGTTTTTTTTTTTTTTTTTTTTTTTTTTTTTTTTTTTTTTGTTGTTGTTGTTTTTGGGGGGGGGTCACATAAAGGAGTGGCACCAGAGTGAAATTTTAGTATGGAGGCCTTTCACAGAGGTCACGTGTTTGATACTTGGGGATAACACTTTTGGTGGAGTGTGGCTTAAAACGGCATACTTTAGTCATGAGCATTTGTGTGTAGGTTAAAAAATATAATGATTATATAAAGGATAATGATAGGTTTACCTTCAATTTAAAAGAGCACTTGCCCATTTTACCTGCACTTATGTGAGGTATTTTAAATTCAATGGTTTTAAATGCAAACTGCATGCATATCCTAACTGCAACATGATATTGTCCAGCTACATGTAAACACCCCCGCCTCCTGTCATTTAGTACTTAAATGATATTCCTCCCACCTGTAAACAGACTTGTCATAGCACAAGTAAACAAGAATCTGACCAAATATGTGGGGCCATCTAAAGAGTGACAAGATACTGGGTGTGGTTTAAAAAGTCGAACAGACGTGCTTAATGACGCACCTAATGTGGATTCTGGGTGTGTTGATGCTGTAATTTTGAAAGGGTCAACTAGGGAAAGATTTTGAATTTGAATCCCTTTTGTACCTCTAGGTGTAGACACGCACACACACTTTAAGCAGGGTCAAAGATGTATGCCAACCGAGTGATTGTGGTGGGGGGTGGGCCATTGACCATTACAGAGCTGCACATACTTAAACCGAGTGAATGTCTTGAAAGCTGTTTTCACACATGCTCTTTACATCTGAATGTTTCCTGATATTACATCTGAACGTTTCCAAAGAAAAGTGCATAGGCGAACACAAGTGTCTTATGCAGTCGGATTGGACATTGTACGAGATGGCAAATTAAAGACAGTTTTAAGTCCAACTGCACCAATTCATGGTGATGTGAGAATAATCCAGGAAATGGACTGGTTGAATTCACAACTGTGGTCACCCTTTGCCCTTACACAACCCTCATCTATTTCCTGTATTAAGAGCATGTGTAAATTGGACATCTGTTATTGTGAGCTACTTTGAGACTTCAGTGTCATGGAGTGATTCTTGTAATGTAGTTGGGAGTTCATTTGTGAATGTGGTTTATATCCTTTTTTTAAAAAAAATTTATTAAAACTTTTACCATCATTTAGATGCTAGATTATGGTTGATCCTCCAAAGGTAGAAAATCCTTGTTGTACTGGTTTAGTTTTAGATTCCTGTGTACCAAACAAGTTACTCTGGAATATCAGGAAAAAGAGACAGGACATGGGTGCCATATTCTTGTTTTTGAGCTTCTCCTTTTATTTGTATCATTCAATCAACAGGGCTAACAAGTTCTGGCACATCAGCCATCATACCCATCCATATAGCATTTTCATTTCCATTTTTCTTGGAAAATGACAAGTTGCCAAAGAGTAATTAACAATAGTTTTCCTCCATGCATGATGTATGAATGAGAAGGTTAGTGTGGTGATTGTGTTTTGTGTAAGACTTCAGTTTTTCTTTTTCAATGCTGGTCTAGTCATTCACATAACCAAATTTGTAACTGCCGTGTGTTATGCCTGTGCAAATCTTTGCTTCAGATGCGTTTTCTTTCATGTCTGAAGTGCAGCCTGAATATGCCTACTGACATTTTGATTTCTCAGCTATACTTCAAAATGTTTTATTTCCTGTGGTTTCCTGTTGTTTGAACCCCACCTAATCAAGATCTTGTGAAACCTGATGATTTGTTTTTCTAACTCAGAAGTATAGCTACTCAAAAACCCAAATATAATTTACCTGGTTGTGTTCTTTAACATTGTGCACAGATGTTGCACTCAGCTTGTAGATGTTGGGACACTGTATTTTTTATTTATTTTTTTTATCACCCTTTAAGCTCTTTTTTCCCCCCCCTGTACTCTGGGCACTTCCTGCTACCATTCATTTCTGAGAAATGTAATCTGATAGCAGTCTGCGTGTGTCCTGGCCCTCCTTCTGTATGTGGGTATGTGCTTCTGGTTTTACAGGATTATGGAGTAACCATTTGGAAGCAATTTGGCTGAAATTGGAGATTATCCCTGTCTAGGAGTTTTGAAAACATTTAGTGATTCCTTTTTATTATAGAAAGTAAACATTAATGGTTGAAAATGTATCCAGTAATTTTGTGATTAGGAGTTTGAGAAGACTGTTTAAGCATTAACTGAGATGTTAGTGTTTCTTAGTCTTTCGTGATTTCGATGATCTTGATACTTGAGGCCCTGCAGATCATTTTCTGTTATTTGTGTGAAATGATTGCTCTTTATTTAATGTATTTTTTTTTTTTATTTAATTGCACATTCTGTCTGTGTATTCTTATCAAAATCCAGATGAGATGTGGGCAGTGAGAATGTGTGCACTTATTTCTTAGCGGTCTTGATGAGAATACATGAAAAAGTAAGTGTCTTCCTCATACAAACAGCCTTTCTGTGTCTGTGTGTGAGAGAGATCATGTACAGAGGTCTGTTTTCCTTTACCTGGACTTACTGTTGTTGTCCTTGTCGTCATGTTGCTGAGGGAGAATCCAGGTGGAGACATGTGCACACACACAGGGCTCTGTGTGGCTCCGGTTCTCATTTGTGCACACACCCACACACACACAGCAACACACACACTCACTCAGAAGCAGTCTGGCAGATTCAGGGTTAAAGGCTTCCATTTTGTTAGGTAACACCCTAATGGTCTGATCTGTCAGTGGCGTTAAAATGGCAGGGGCTTAACCCTTGGCGTTCAGGACACAACCAGTAGGGGCATACACACACTTACGGGCTGGCGAGCCTATAACAGAAGAACTGAGGAGTGTGTGTGTGTGTGTGTGTGTGTGTGTGTGTGTGAGAGAGTGAGAAGGGGAAGGACGAAGAGTGTGTGAGTGTGTGTGTGTGTGTGTGTGTGTGTGTGTGTGTGTGTGTGTGTGTGTGTGAGAGAGAGAGAGAGAGAGAAGACAAGGAAGAGTATTTTTCACTTGGGTACAGTGAGATTATGGCTCAGCTAACCACATGCGCTCTGCACCCTTCTCCCTCCCCCAACCATGGCACCACCTCAGCTGGGTCCCTGCCCCCACTCCTAGCCTGGTGCACAGATTAGCATAGGTAGCCTCATCTTTCATAATTACTATTATTTTTTATTTTTTTTTTATATATCCCAAAGATTATATAGATCCTGAAGGAAAGGGAAGGTGCCATTTTTGAAAATATGTTTATAAAAAACCAAAATTAACGAAGGGAAAAAAGTGTTCGTGATGGCATGTAGTAATTGCTTTAATTTAAGGTCATCACTTGGTCATATCTCACAGTATGGTAACTGGCAGTTTAAGTTTAATATTACAAAGTCCAGGTCCCCTTAGCTACATATGAAACAGTTGCTGATTGGCTTTTATTGCACAGTAATAATCTATAGTTGTATTGCTTTTATTGGATAGTATAATTGTTGTTTCCCCTTGTACTGAACCCTAAGGACACAATTGAAAAGCCCCAGTTTTTTTTTGTTTTTTTTTTTAAATGGCTGTTAATGTGTTGCTTGGCTGGGTCCATTCCCAGTGGGAGAGATCATTACAGTGCTGGAGATGAGAGGCTAGCATGCTACCTGAGGGTATGAGCTTTTCCCATTGATCTGTCTCTGTGAACTGCTGGGCACAATAGAAGCTCCGACTGAGAATAAAACGTGATGTGTCAGTCCAGGTCACAAGATTTCCATTGCCTTTACGCAACTGTATTTTATCCCTCCTGCACTACATGCCCAGATAGCAGGTTTATTGTTAGCCTACACGCCACTTGTGGAGAATTGTACATTTATTGAATGCATTGATTTACACAAGCCCTTTTTGTGGCATTTGAGAAGCAAAGGCCTTGGCGCAAAGATTTTAATTTGTTTTATAATTCAAATTGTGTGGGAATCAGAGATATCCGGTCTCACTCACTTGCGTTTTTTGTGTGTGTTTTGTTTCGGTCTAAAATCTACTTTGCCCTCAGGCCTTATTATTCTGGGGGAAATGAGAGAGACATGCATCCACTCATCCTCTACAGTCTCCTGAGAAAACAGACACAGATAACTAATCACTAGCTGGTGCTCATCTAACCTCTTCCTCATTTTCTTGTCATTTTGGTTTTTGTTGTTGACAGTGCCCTTTTAATATAAGAGATGAATCCTCATGATGTTGTTTACACCAGCATGGATGCATTAATTGCAAAATGCTGGTCCAATATCCATGTTAAATGAGTAGTTAAGTAACTGTCCATTGTATTTAACCTGTAATTTCATAAAAGTGTTGTTGTTTTTTGGGCGGTGGGTGGGTGGTTTTGTTTTGTTGTTTTAGATCTTAATGTTTGAAATATGAAATGGACTCCCTGTGGTCTACCCATGTCCACATATGTGTTACTTTGTAGTTGGCAGTTAGGTCTAACCGGCAACCAAGATGGTGAATGTCTGAATATCAATACTTGTAGGCTACAAATAAATGGGTGTTGTCCATCCTTTATTTATGGTCTGTGGCAAAGACATGTGGATAGTGCATTCTTAACAAAGTGCACTGTTTTTAATCTTGTTGGGTGAATGTGTTCTTCTTTGGCAGCAAATATTTTACTAACCTAAGGGCATAATTGGTTACCATTTAAAATGTCTGTAATATGAGCTCAGACAAGGACTGTGCAATACCGTCTTGGCAGATAATACTGGTATAAAGTTTTACGTCACAGGTGTCATATGACAATATCAGTAATACAGTGCACAAGAATGAGACAAGTCCAGGTATGTCTGAGAGTGAGAGCCCCTTCTTAGATTCTGAATATGATTTAATAAAATCATAATAATTTGTTTCTAAAAATGCTTTGCTAAATATGCAAAATAATTTTCTGCAAAGGTGGGAATGGAAAAACTTGTTTTGCCGCTTAAGGCAAAAACACACTGTTGTGTACAACCAGGGTAAGAAGGTATGTGAGGAGGAGATGCAGCTAGTGTGAAAAATTATTCAACCAAACATTTGTGGATGGAAATTAATGATACACTTAAATGTTTAAAAAGGGAGGCTTTAAGCAGCTGGTTGAAAAGCTTGACCAAAGATGGAACATCTGACGTAGAATTTATTTACGTGACTCCTGTGTTACTGTCTAATCCCAGAGAGCAGTAAATAAGACACCATATGTAGTAGCAGTGGTTGGCATACTTACACCATTTTGATCAATGATTTTGGACATTAAAATTCAGAACTTATTTTCTGTGCAGTCCCAGGTAATGAGACTTGTGGTACTGGTTTCCTTCAGCCATCTCCCAGTGGATTTGCTGACTGGCAAGTCGGACCTGTTTGTGGGACTGTATTGTTAGTTTCAGTTGATTTTACGTAAGTATACATGAAACTGTGGGAACATGGAATGTGCAGGGAGTGCTAATGGTTAATTAATCAAAGATTTTTGTTGGCAGTTAATTGCAATTGGAGTATCCAGCATAATCCGAATTTTCAGATCGTCTGTCATATTGTGTTATCAGTGAGGCTCTTGGATGTATCTTAGACATGCTTCTGATATTGAAGAGTGTCACAGTTGTGGAATCCTAATTTGATTTATTAGGGTGTTTATTTTCTGCCTTTTAGCTCTTTTGAGTGTCACTGGTATAGATGAACTTTTGCAGGTCTTGGTGGTAGTGAAGAGGTCATGCAGCTCAGGTCCTACCTGCTCAGTAACACCTGGTATATGCTTGATCCTCCTCTGAGTCATATGCTATAGATATGTTATTTGGTACTCTTGGTTGTGGATACTGCAGGTGACGTGTGTTGCTTAAGACTAAGCATAATTGAGTTTGATATAACAGTGAATATAAATTACTCCCAGTTAGTCTCAAGTGTATACACAACACATCACATGTGCATGTAGAACAGTTGTTTTTGCCCCCCATGTTGCTTAGCAGCAGTGCATCATTACATTAACTATTCGATTCATGATGCCATCCATGTCTTCTGGGACAAAGGTAGCCACGTGTCTCTAGTTGGGGAAACAAGGAGCCATATCCGTCTTAGTGATGTTGAGATGTGACTGCACTGTCCCAAAGGAATATAGTCATTTTTTACGTTACACGGTTCACCGCCACTGTTAAAGTGTGAGTAAGGTGCAGCTACCATTTCCACATCCTTACTGCTTCAACTGTGATTTCTGAAGCAGTGTGTGTGGTATGTATACACCCACACGCAAGCTGTCATCTCTGGCAGATAAATGGCCTTTGTGTCCTGTGATGGTACGGCAGGGCACATCTGTCCTTGCTGCGTACCAGAGGAGAGTGCAGACGTATGCAAACAAACCTGAATGTTTAACTGCACTGTATGTATTTTTATTTTGTTTTTAATGTTTTTTGGTGTACTTTTTGCTAAAAGCTCAACGTCTTGCAAAGAGTCAGGGATGCCTTTGTCTTAAAATTAAATTTGAGCATATTTACAGAGATGAATTGTTGGAACAAACTGCAGTCTTGGTGATAAGTGTTTTGTAGAAATTGCTGAAAAGCAGTTTCAGATTTCCACCTCACAGTGAAGTTCTTTAAGTGGTATGTTTTACAGCTGGAATATTCATAAAGAGATGTTTGTACACATTATAGTGTCTCTTTGTTACTTTGTTTTTCCCCTACTAAATGCTACATTATTTTTCCTTTTGTCCTAACAATCTTAAATATTAGTGTAAAATAGGCTGTGGCATGATTAGGAAGAATATCTATGCAATCTATGGTGATATTTCTTAAATAATACAGATTACGGTTCCAAAATTGGAGGAAAAAACCCCCCTATATCTAGGGTGAGTGGCTCTGGTAGGCAGCATGCAGCATTTTGCTTGTGTAGCTTGGGTCTATTTGCCTGATTAGAGTGATGCGTCAGGTTGTAGAGATTTAACAAAAAAAAAGATCAGTCATGCCAGTGAAGTAGTGTCAAAAAAGTAGATGCCCCAGATAAATAAAATAAGCCACTACTGTGTTACAAATAATTTACATTAGGGGGAACGTGATATACTGTCAAAATTATATCACAGTATTTCAATGTGAAAATGTGTTTACTACATTTCTGATGATGTGGGGCGGTGAGGGGACTTTCATTGATCCTTGTACTTCCATTTGTACCTACTTGGATCGACTTCACGTCTTGCGCCTCTGATCGACTAATTTTCCATTACAATCAAGTACCACCCAATTTGCGTGGTCATCGTTAAAGCAGCGCGGTCGAGCGTTCTGTGACGTAATTAGTATGCGACACAAATGCTAAAAAGGTGGACACCGAGGCGATAATATACCTGCAGCTCAGTCTTTGGCTTTTTGTCATACGCAGAGACCACAGCATTGTTTTTTGTAGCCATTTCCCTTGTTGCCGGGTTTCAAAATTGGTCATTTTGATTTTCGTGAACGAGACCTTCTGATGAGTCATCGAGTGACGCCACTGCAGCCAATCGGTGGCATGGAGTCTGACGATGTCACATTTTAGTACCTGCTCAGATCGCTTTGGAACCCCGGTCAAGCAGGTACTATGACCCACTTGAAAAGCGTGGCCTGTCGATCGAGTAGGTACTAATGGAAAAGGGGCCGTAGAGTGCAATAGTAGTGACACAGCAATACAATGTAACATGAGCGCAAAGATGGCACTCATGTGTATTCCCTCTAAATTTTAGTTTAACAGTAACTAAAGTAAAGCTGCACTATTTTCTCACATAAAGTGAAGCATTTTTTTCTGCCTGGGTTTTTGTATCTTGAATCAAGTGTTTTAGTCATTTGCGTAAAGTGCTGCTTTCCCACCATATAATCATGTCGGTAATTTCCATTCACCGTTAGCTCTTCCTGTTATATGGAGTGTAGCTAGTGAGTGCTCCAGCAACGCGTGGTAGAGTTGTTTGTTTACATTTGGGTTGAACATTGCCAGCTGCTAACATCTCCTCTTTTCTAGCCCATTTGTATTTGATGGCAAAACAAATTTGCTGTTTCCATTTTTAACAGGAGCAATTTTGCATATTTTGCAAAGGTTGTTGGAGGTTTTTTTGTTTTCTTTTGTGGTTTTTTTGGGTACTTCATTGTTATAAGAGGCTGACACTCAGCTTTTGCTCTTGTGGCTCCCTTAGACATGTCCAGGCTTGTCTTGTCATTGTGTGCACTAGGGAGTGCATGGCGAGTGCATGCTATAGCAGTGATATTGCGAGATGACCTTTTTTAAAAAAAAAAATTAATAATATAGTGTTTTTAAAATAAAAACAAAATTATACTGGTATTGTCACAGATGATACGTGGCACAGCCCTACTGTACATTGCTATACAGTAACTTTAAAAAAATCATATGGTTTTGTTATTAAATGGTCTAATATAGGTAGAGAACAACAACCAATCAGAAGATAAGACTTTATTCTCATTTAATGGTCAATATTAAACAAAGAGCTAAGCATCAGCAATCAGGTTTTTCCTGTCATTGGATTTTCAGTGTTTATCAACAAACGCAGCACAGTACACATCTCATAAGCTGGGAACAAGTTAATACCTGAGTTTACATGGAGACACAAGACTTTGTTACAATACAAATTATGCCATGTAGCAGACATGTGTGACTAACAAATATGATGCCCTGTGGTTAAATATAAATGCACCCAGTAAACATTTATGCTGTGTTAGTATAATGCATAGTAACTTAATAAACAAATGAGACCTATTCAATAAATGAGTGAGAATTAACTTGGGGCGTGATCATCCTGTGAGTGAGCCACCATGGTTAAAGAACCCAAAGAACTGGACAGCCTAACTGTTTATACCTTAAAAATGTAGAACTAGTATAAATAGTTCTGAACGTTAAAAAGGGATTGAGTATCAGTTCTAAAATAACCACAGATCCTATTAGCCCTAATTTGATAAGAAAGCATTTAGATCCAGACTCAACAATGCAATGTAGGTGACGTATGCTGTGCTTGTGTAATATACAGTGACAGGGGATGACCATGGGCGTTCACTGGTACAAATCAAAAGATATTTAGGTTTATGTACTGCTTTTTCATTAGTTGTTTGAATAATATCATTTTGCAATGGCAGGTCATTTTTTTCCTTCTTCTCTGTTGGCTTAAGACAGTTAAAATTTAGTACCTTAATATTTATTTTTTTCTTCTTAACTGACACATAAGTGAGCCATGTTTGCTCATCAGCCCCAATGCTTTGGAATGTCCAATCATTTTCTTCTCCTCGTCTACTGCCTTGTTCCCTGTGTAGAATGTACTTATAGCCAACCATCTCCCTTGCTTTATTCTACCCTTTTGTCTTGAGATTAAACCTGCATCTCTTGTCAAGCATAAACGAGTTTTAGTCTAGTTTATAAATTCTAACATTTTTTGTCTTTCAAACAATCCTGGGATACAGTTAGTGGTTAGTCTAAGCGTGTCATTAGATATGCAATAGGCATTTTCATGATTTTGGTCTGAGGACAGTTCAGTCTGTCATATTTGAAACTTTGGATACATGAGAGAAAATGTTTATAAGCACGAAGTGCTTAATGAATACATGGCCTACATTGGTGTGGTTGGTGTCAGCGTTGCACAGTGTTGGCATTATTTTTCTGCTGTGTAATGGCTTTTTCTCAGAAACCTAAGTGGGTCTCTCATCGTCTGCTGCAACTGTACTGAATGAGATTAAGGTCAGCATCTGGGACACTGGCAGTAGGAAAGGAGATGCCTGTATTAGATATTAATATTACATTGTTATCATTTTTAAACTCTACATTTTATAGACTTAAAAATCCATTTAAGGGTATATTCTTTTTATAGCATACTTCTACAACTTATAGCGACATATTTCTTGCTTATGTTTCATGGTATAGGAATGAGTGGAATAAAATGTATTGCTTGAAATCTTCAAACAAATGTATCTTTTAAACTTGAATGGCATCCTACCCTGACTGTTAATTTGGGTTCATGTTAGATTATTCGATTAAACTACCTCCCAAACTCTTCACACGTTCTTTTGCTTTAAGACAAAGGCTACTTCTAAGATCATATATGTCAGCACTGTAAAGTTGACACACAGACTGCTATTCAGTTTTGCCCAGGTATACCTCAGCTTAGGTATCTAGAGATCTTGATCAGTAGTTTAATTGAGATGGATACCACCATTTCTATGTCTCAAATTCCAAAATCAGATTTGAATTAGAACATTTGAACAATCAGTCCCTACTTGACAGAGTGCTCAAGTGCATCTTATTCACTGGTCTCTGGGAATAGAGATTAAAACAGGAGTTACATGTTACTTTGTTTTGTGGATTATTATGAAGGTCATAAAAATCTACATAGTAGGATTCAGGGCTCGCAAAATTTCAAAATCTCTGGTAGCCCTTCGGGCAGGCACTCTTCAGTTTTTGGTAGCCCAAAATAAATTTAAGTAGCCCGAATAAAAAGGAGAGCAATTAATTTTTTAATGTTTTGTTTCCTTTACAATATTATACATTAAAGTATAATATTGTAACGGAAACAAAAATTAATCAGAAAATTGTTAAAATACAAATCACAACAACTGTATAAAAATTACAATCATCAACTCGAATACTTGTTTCTAATTGAACAGAAATTTCTATGAACTTGTAAGAACTGTGTAGAACATGAATCAGTCTGTGTCAGATCCTGAATCTGAAATTTCCACTGAAGTCAAGGGTAAGAGGCAAGTGGAACCAAGATCTAGGCCATTTGCTTTTTGAAGTTTGCAAAGACTGCTAAATTTTGACAATGGTAGTTCACTCTTTGCAACATAGTATGCTTTTGAAAGATTTTTCAGGACTTCTTCTTGTGCTTGGTTTATTTTTAGTATGTTTTTTTGCAATTGCTGTTTGTTCTGGGAAAGATATTGCAGACTGGGCAATAATGCATTTCTTGCATTTCTCATGGGTTCTGATGGGGTCTTTCTTAAAATTACTGGTCCCAGTAACAAAGGCGCTTGGCGACTCAGATATCGAGGGAAACTCACGACACACCCGGCAGAACATCATGTTATTTATCTCGTCATACTCCAGCCACATAAATTCTTTTGTCCATGAAACCAAAAAAGCTGAGCTTTCTTTTTGCCTCAGTGTGATTTGTCATAACTTTTCCGTTTTGTGGTAGGCTTTTCATTGGCTGCCCCTTCTTCACCCTGACCTGTCTTATTTGGCTCAGCAGAACTAAAATACCGGCGTAAATCCTGCTGCTTTTACACACGTACTTACATAATGGTCAGCGATTCTCTGCGCAATCAACCTCTCACATGTTTAAGCTTGCTGTGGGAGATTTCACTTGTCACGTTTGAATAGTAAGCTAATGAGTGATAAGACGATGTCAGAGGAATTGGTGCGCAATTAATCGTCACTCACCAATCAGTGCTGCCGCTCTCTATACACCGTTCGCGCGATCGCAAAGTGAAAGTGAAAGCAAAAAACAAGCACAAATTCAAACGCGATTTCAATATGTCACATATTGACAGAGGCTCATCGATGCCAATGACATATTACTCAGCTACATTTGCGAAAGAAAATGCAAAAGCATTGACACATATTTTTCCTTCCTATGATAGCCCGACGGGCAGGGCTGAGATAGATTTTGGTAGCCCGACTGGAAAAATCGCTAGCCCCGGGACGTCGGGCTAGCGATTTTGCGAGCCCTGGGATTGAGCAGCCTTGCTGATACTGTGTGTTTTGTGGTATTAGCAAATCATGCAAAATATTTACTTTATAATAGTGTGGGGAAACCAGTTACTCTAATTCTCGTAGTAATGCTGAGCTGTAGAAAATACCCTAGTATAGAGGTTGAATTTAGTGCTCAGGTCGAAGGCAGCTGAACTTTTACGTTTTTGAAGACATTTTGCCTTTCGTTTAAAAGCTTTGTTCACAGCTGCCCTCAACTGAAGCACTTTAAACTACTATGACCTAGATGACTGTGAACCTCCATAGATGAAGTTTAGTGGTTCTCAAGCATTTTCTTGCATGAGAAAAACATCCAAGCCCCAAGATGAAGTTGGATTTCACTTAACTCTGCACAGTAGCATTGGCAAGTTTGTTTGTTTTAATGGCAAAATAATTTTGTTTAAAAACCCACATTTATTCATCTTATATTTCCTTAATATTCTTCACCAGTCTGCTGGGGCTTGCCCCAAAATCTGTGAACCTTAGCCCTACAGTAACATTGCACCTTAATCTGTTTGATGACTACTTTTTTTTTTCCACAACCAAATCTTTTTTTTTTTTTTTTTTTTTTTTAAATGTAATTTTGTAATATTTTCCTTTGTCTTTCTCTCCAGGGTGAGAGCAGCCATGTCAGAGGACGCAGTGCGTCAAACACGCAGCCAGAAGCGGGCTCTAGAGAGGGACCATGCAGCTCTTGCTGGGTCCCTGGGGGACATGGACAGTAAACGTGTTAAACTGGAGAAGAGCGATGCAGCTGGGACCCCTCTGGCCCTTGTGGGATCTGGAACCGAGAGTGTCAAGCTCAAGAGTGAGCAGGCTGCTAAGGTAGCAGCTAGCATCCTGAAGGCTGGTGAAGTGAAAGCGACCATCAAGGTGGAAGTGCAAACTGGAGATGAGCCTGTTGACATGAGCACATCCAAAAGGTAAGAAAAGTAAAAAGATCAGAAAAGAAGAAGTAATATTAACAGTAACAGCTAATGTAGGGGCTCAGAGTTTGTTGGCTACAGGGAATGTACTCCTGTTTAGTTTACATTGTGCTGTTGCAGACATTAGTTTGTGATTAAAAAGTAAAGTGTTAAAAATGGGGAGCAATACAGATGTTTAGCTTCAATTTAACTCATAACAGATGTGATTTATATTCACATTTCTGAACTGAAAATGAACAGATCTGTAATGACAGTTAAATTTTAATGTTTTTTAACTTTATTACGTTAATGCTGAACATTTTAGTCAGCGCAAAACTGATTTGACTCAATTATCGCCCACTGGTATCGGTAAGTGTTTATCACTTGCGTGTACACTGGGTCTTGAGTTTTGCATAGTCAGCCAGCTGTCTCCAAAGAAAAACAATTCTCACATATTTGTACTTTCATAAAATAGACCCTAATCATCAAAATGCAAAGAACATTTTCTGTTTCTATTTGAGTAATAGTTAAGCATAATCAATCATCAAATGGGTTAAAAGGACAGTTGAGGTGGAGTAATCATCCACATTTTTGTGTGCAAGATTGTTTGAAAACTTCTCAAGAGTTATTTATGTATTGTAGGCCCCGAAGTTCATGCTTTCATGCACAACACATGGTTTTGTGCTGAGACGTGTCGATTGGAGTTTCTCGTTTCTTTGCACCAGCAAGTGGTCTGACAGGAGTCATACAGGAAGTCGCTGTGTGGTTGTCGGCAGCCTGCCCCCATTTTGAAAACTTTGAGGCTCCTGAGGCCTGGGCTCCATTTTCTCCCACAGCAGCACCTGAACTCTGCCTCACACTTCACACAAAATGAAGGCTATGTGTCACAAACTGGTTCCAACTGGCCGTTGCCATGGTTTCCACGTTGGAAGGAGCAGTTGGAGGAAGGAGGGGCCAGGAGGGGTAGTGGGTGTGTCACATGACTACTCAGAGAAATGCCTGATGTCATGTGATGTGTGTTTGGTAGAGCGATAAATACACACACTGATCTGATGGCAGTTAAAGTGGAACAGGGTTGTGATTATGCTGAAAGTTTGTTGGCTCTGTCTGTGGTGCATCATAACGACGCACAGGCGTCACCTTTGGCCCCCGTTTAACTCTCAGCATGCGTTTGTGTGCATACTCACCGCATAACGATGATTTTATTGTTGTACTATATAGAGGAGTTGGTGTGTCTTGGCAAGCTTTGTAAAACTATTACTGAAATGGAATGCAAACCACATCTTTCTTCGCCAGAGAAAAATATAGTAACTGAACTGAGCTGGACGTCTTGGAAGTGTGCACGTATTCAGTTGGAAGAAAAAATAAGTCAACCCTTTCAAATGACCAGGATTTCTGAATTGATTACTCATAAAATATGGTCTGATCCTCTTCTACGTCACAACTATTGAGAAACGAAACTTGACTAGACTTTGAAAAAAAAAAAAAAAGATCTTTATTGAAAACACTGAGTCATCATTCACAATGCAGGCTGGAAAAATCAAGGGACCTCTTAAATTTAGTGAGCTTCTGAGATGTTATCAGTAGATGCTCAGGAGTCTTACACAACAATGAGAGCTTTGTATCGTTCCTGCTACTACAAAACACTGTTTCAGTTCATAAATATATTTCAAATGTATCAACAGCCCATTTTTATACCATAGTGCAACGTCTCAGTTAAGACGGTGTTACAGTTTCCACATTTGCAAGTGTGTGATCACTTCCTTGGGTTTGAGCAGCATAAATTAGATCAAATGAGAGGGACTGCAAGGCCCCAGTTAGATGTCTGTGCTGTCCTTTTTTTGGGGTGATTTTGCAGACTCATCCACATGATGCACTATAATGAACTGGCTACACATGCATCTTTCAAGCTCCTTCAGCACCACTTGTTCAGGGCATCTGTCAGCTGACCACGTCCACAACCTAGTATAGTCTTTAGGTCGGTGTTGGGACTCTTGGACAGTTCAAAAACACGGGTTTACTTATCATGACCATCATCCAGCTCCTTTCTTAAGCTTCACATCATTAAATGCTGCCCTGTAATATGCTAAACTTTCTTGATTCAGTTGAATTTATTGTTCCCTAAAGAACTGAAGGGGATCCAGGCCCAGAAGTAGCAGTTCAGCCTCAACCTTTGATGCTTTCACATTTTTAATAGTCAGAACAAGTTGCTGGTTTTGGTGTGCCATGCCCTTGTTGATCCAGTCACATCATTGCCTTTTGAAATTAACTTGAGACGTACAACAAGGTAGTATTTTTGGACAGCACAGACTTCCTTTGCGCTGTCCTTCCATTAACACCATTCTTATTCAGTGTTTTACTTCGCATGGACATGTGAAGCCAAATTTTAGCAGCTCATAGAGACTTCTGTCTTTTTGGGGGAAGCTTGTGTTTTGTTTTTGGGGTTTTTTTCCCATTGATGAACATCCAGATCTTTAGGGTGCTTTTATAGGGTTTTTTTTTTTCCATCTCCATGCCATACCAACTAGTCTTGGTTGGGGGTTTTTTTTTGTTATTTTTTTTTAAACTTTTTTTTTTAAAGTTTTTTTTTTTTAAAGAAGTATTTCTTTAATATAGGAGCAGACTTTGACAGTAACCAGAATTTGTATTACTTTACTTTATAGCCTTACAGCTTTTGCAGACCTTTCGATCACGTTTTTCCTCGGTGTGTTCAATAAAGACCTCAAAACTACAACTTTGCAATTTCACAAGTTTGTCCCTAAAGCAGGCATCGGCAGCCTTCGACATAAAAAGAGGCGTTTTAGCTCCTCCTACCAAACAAGCGGAGGAAAAAAAGAGCAGCACATGCGAGTGATGGGTGGATGGCAGTAATTGGGAGAGGATAAATTAATTCATATAAATTTTCAGTTAACCCTAATTCTAACCCATGCCTCGCGAGCGCAGGTTGTCGACCTCTGCCCTAAGGTGAGGCATTACTCAAGTAGTTTGCATGCATGTTAATGCTTCATGTACATTATAACTATATGCCAATATTTGAGCACATTGTTCTATTTGCTATTGTAATTAGCCATGGAATTTCGGTACCTTCAGAGAGTCACGCATAGTCTGAAATGGCACTTGGCAGTATTGCATTGCGTTCTGAATGAGAATTCCACTGCACCTCATGACTGATTCAGCAGTCCTACACTAGGGTCAGTGTGAATCTACGATTGGGGAAGCCGAGGATTGCAGAAACCCTGGACATTACATAACCAAGTTGGTGTGTGTTGTGATGCTTGTGTAAGCTGTTCTCAATAGTTACTAGCTTGTGGTGGTTGGTACTCTGTGTCATTTGGCAGAGCGACTAACTCAGTGAAAGAGCTGGGTTGCCATTAAGCTTTTGTTTGAGAGGATGACGCTCTCACCTCTCCTCTAGTGCTAGTTATGTGTTGTGCTGTTTTTAATCATGTTGTATAGAAAGACATGTAAACCTATGGGGAGAAAAACCTTAGCTGTGCTTAGGGAGGGTAATCTTTCTTGGCGTAGCATTTTCTAAAACTTGCAGGTTAACTCATGTTTTTTACCAGATTTTGATGAATCCTGTCAGGGAAGTACTCTTTTAGGAGCGTTCGTGTTCTCGGCAGCAGCTGGATTTTTTTTTTTTTTTTTTTTTTATGACACCAAATGTTTTTTGGGATTTGTGTTGTGATTGCTTAGTCTGAGGAAATGATTGTCTCATAAACAACATGGTTATTGCTTGCCTTATTGAACTGATCGTGCAATATCTGCTGAGGGTTGTTGTCAGGGCAGCTGCTGTGAAGGAGGAGTGGATGGCACAGAAACGTGTCTGGAGACAGAAGTGAACAAAAGGAAGAGAAAAATGTGAAGGTCTGAGTCAGTGAGTTGGAGTATAAAAGATGAAGAAGTAAGTAAGGATGGGGGAGGGGTGTGTGAAGAAGTAACCGAGTGAGAGAGAGTGTACACAATAGGTTGGCTCCTGGCCATGTATATTCCCCTCCCCCTCACTGTCACCCTCTCCAGTGTCTCCAGCAGACCGCCGCTCTGCTCAGCTTGTGACTCTGATGTCGGCAGCTGGGAGGGAGGGGAGAGCTGAGGCCCAGGCTATGCCGATCTGGCTAGGCCACAGGCCTCGCCACAGAGGTAGGGGAGGGGTGAGGCCTTGTCTGAGTGGCAAACTGGGTCTGCGCTTGAAGCCCTGAAGCCTCCAGCTTGACAGCAATTGAACAATTACATAACTACAGTGCATGTGTACATGCATAACTCCACAGTATGGCACTAACCACTACCCCTCACATAGTGTCATATCACAGCCCATCCTCCCTTAGTTCTCCTTACCACTGAGTCTTTTAGTACCTGACAGGCTCCCCACCGTGACAGAGGGAGATTTATTCTTCTGCCATGGTCCATGAGCTGTTAAATTACAACAACCCCCAACTTCTTATCTCCACCCTTCTGCAGACTCATGCAAATGAAGCTTTCCGCTAGTCGCCTTTGTTCTCCCTGGTGCTCAGGAAAAGCTACTTAACATTTCATCAAAAGTCTTCAGCCTTTTCTTCAATTTAACCCCCCCCCCAAAAATGCATTAAATTTGGCCTTTGTTTATGTGTTGTTTGGGTGCAATCTTGCTGTTGGACGGGAGCGTTCAGAAGGACTGCCGATTTTACCTTTCTTCAGAGATAATGGGTTGTTGCTTTCTTCCCCTGCCGCCATTACTCCATTATTGATCTCTTGCTTCTTTCCTTCTTGTGTGTCCTAGCACACATTCACACTACAACAAGGAAGGTAAAATTATAATTGAATACTACCATCTACTGGACGAAAGACAAAACTACATTGTAATTGCAATTTTTTTTTTTTTTTTAATAACACTAAAGTGTATTGAAGTATAATACAAAGCAGACTCTTATTAAATGATCTTTCAATATTTCTCCCCTCAGCGACATTAAGAAAGAGCGACAGCCGCCCTCTCCAGATGATGTGATTGTGTTATCGGACAATGAGCCATCCAGTCCTCTCATGAATGGCCACTGCTTCACAAAGACTGACACAGATAAACTTATGGTAGGAAAAAAAAAATCTATACATCGGGTGAAACTCTACTTTCCCACTTTGTGCGAAAAATGATAGAGAAATGTATCACTTAAACAGATGCAGCAATTTTTGTTGACACATTCTATACGCTTTTATTTCAGTCATCTAATGTGCCGAGTTGGCCCAATTAATCTGTCGTGGAAAATCCCAGCCTTATAATTTTCTCATTGATTTCTCATTATTATCTTCTATGGCATTTTATAGAAGAGTTCACCTGAGGAAAGGGAGCGCATCATCAAACAGCTCAAGGAGGAACTAAGACTCCAAGAGGCCAAACTAGTGTTGCTGAAGAAACTACGACAGAGCCAGATCCAAAAGGAGAGCACAGTACAGAAGGTAACAAGACCTTTTAACATTTTTTTTTGCAGTTTTATCTGTTATTTTTGTATGAGCCAGTAGGTACAAGTAATTCTTATCAGACAAGTCCCATTTTTCTAATAGCCCTTTTCCACTGGTACCTACGCGAATGTGTTTCTGTCATTTTCCTTTACAATGGAGTACCACCTAATGAGCATGGGGTTGTTATAATAGTGCGGCTGAAAGTCCTGTGACGTCCTGCACAACAAAGGACATTGAGGCTATGGTATACCTGCTGCTCAGTGTATGGCTTTTTGTTGGGGACCACACTGTTTTTTTTTGTGTTGCCATTTACCTCGTTGCCAGGTTTCAGAAAGGGTGGTTTTGATTTTTGTGAAGGAGACACTCGTCAGTAATCGAGTGACACTACTGACTAGCCAATCGGTGGCATGCAGTCTGTTGACATCACATTTTCGGATGGCCTCAGATCACTTGGAACCCTGGTTGAGTAGGTACTAAAAGAGTACCAGGTACCTACCACCTAATGGAAAACCCTAAAAACTGTGTAGAGTCATGCTGAGGTGACCTGAGTTAGGTACTAGTGATGAAGGGCTACAAATGTCTGTTTTCCATATGATGTAATGTTTGTACTAAAATATTATGTTTTGTAATGCTGTTTCCTTAATGTTCAGGCTACTGGCTCTGTGGCTACTCCTCCTCCTCTGGTGAGAGGTACATCAAGCAAAGGATCCCTTCAGGTAGCTACTCACTTATTCGTCCGAACTTGTATTGCAGAGTGTACAGTTGCACTAGTTGTTTGTGAACCACTTGGAATAACCAGAAATTCTGCATTGACTGCTCTAATTATGTGGTCTTGTCATCATCTAAGTCACAGTTTGAATAAAAAGGAATTACAAACAAGTTCTCTTTTCATTGTCATCAAACTCACTGAGTATTGACTTACAGTCCAGCCAGTTGGTGAGATACATGCCTTGATTACAACTTTTACCTCTAATAGAAGAGTTGTAGAGAAAGATGAATCTGAGGCTCCAAAGTATTTTTTTTTTGACAACTTGGGCATCCATCTATTCACAGTGAGACAAACTTTCTACAGTTGTTGAAAGTTCAGGTCTTGGTATTCATCGTGCTATTATTCCACCAAGAACACAGAATGCAAATATGAAAGAATGTAACTGCTGAGACATGTCTTAAGTTCATTACAAAACACTCTTGGGATTGCGTTCTTTGGGCAGATGAGTGGTTTGGAGAGGTTGGATGACACATCAAGACAAGAAAGCACACAAGTTAATCAGCAACTGTGGCTGGTGCTGCATAATCTAGTTCTTTGAATTACTAAACTTAAGAGTTTACCTACTCTGTACAACATAGTTCATGTGCTGTTTGTTTATTCACATTGTATTTGACTGTTATTGTAATATAGATGATCAGACCAGAGTTGTTGGTTGACAAACTTTGTCTTGCTATTGTGTAATTGCATGTAAAACTACAGAATATTATAGCAGTGATAAGACGTATAACACACACGGCAGACAGTTTACTACTTGTGTGGAGGAAGGCCCTTCAGTTTTGATCAATTTTTTTTTTACTTTACAGGTGACGGGTCGCAGCTCAGGCACAGTGATTCCCCCTCCCTTGGTGCGGGGTGGCCAACACATCCCGTCCAAACACAACTCTCAGAGTGTCATGCCCCCTCTGGTCAGAGGAGCCCAGGTTAGTGTTTTGGAAGTATATAGAGCCTTAATTGTTTTGGTTTTTTTTTATTCTTCTGTCAACTTACTTTAAGGTTCTTGGTTGATTTATATATTTTCTTTTTCCTTCTCACATCTCTCCATGATTTCATGGATGGTTGTCCACTCTAATGTCTGTTTTTGTGTGTCCATTGGTGGCTATCAGCCTATTGCAGTGACTCCCCAGCAGATAGCCAGTCTACGTCAGCAACAGCAGCAGCATAGCGGCTCAGGGCCCCCTCCACTCTTGCTGGCTCCTAGGGCTTCTGTGCCCAATGTCCAGGTCCAGGGCCAGAGGATCATTCAGCAGGGACTCATTCGGGTGGCTAATGTGGCCAACAGTAATGTCATGGTCAACATCCCTCAGGTAAGGCAATACATGGTCATTGCATTTGAATATGGAGAAATTCTAGATGAGAGGGCATTTAATTTTGGGAACCCTTTTCATTGCATCAGTCTAAATATGAAAATGGTGTCTTCATAGTCATTTCTAACAGTTTTTTTTTCTTCTTCTTTTTGGTGTCTAGGCCTCTCCAACCAGCCTAAAGGGCTCTTCAGTCTCACCCAACTCTAGTGTCAATGACTCTCCAGCCAGCCGGCAGGCAGCTGCTAAACTTGCACTACGTAAGCAATTGGAGAAGACGCTGCTCGAGATCCCTCCACCAAAACCTCCTGCCCCTGATTTCAACTTCCTGCCTTCTGCAGCCAATAATGAATTCATTTATTTGTTGGGCTTAGAGGAAGTGGTGCAAAAACTTCTGGAGATGCACGGCAGAGGTGGGTACATGTTTGCACAAGTTTGGAGATGTTACAGAACAGCAGTAGATCTACCTGCAGAATGTTATAGTATGAAACCTTGTCCAAAGAACGTCTGCGTTTACCATGGGCCTGTTATCCATCATGTAGGTAATCTTGGCCCAGCTGCAGCAATGGCCAGCTCCATTCCCAAAGAGCCATACACCTGTGCCCAGTGTAAGACTGACTTTACCTCTCGCTGGAGAAAGGAGAAGGCTGGGACCATCCTCTGTGACCAATGCATGTCGTCCAATCAGAAAAAGGCCCTAAAGGCTGAGCACACCAGTCGATTGAAGGCAGCCTTTGTCAAAGCACTCCAACAGGAGCAGGAGATTGAACAGCGTATCCTCCAGCAGGCAGCCTCCTCTTCTTCCTCCTCTGCTTCCTCAATCTCTAAATCCACCTTTTCCTCCCCCTCACTGTCCAAAAATGAGGTGCTGGTCGCCCAGCAATATAAGCAGGTCAGGGCTGCCATGCAGCACATACCTGTGTCTACTCACCACTCCAGCATTAAGCAGGTAAGCATTTTGACTGACCAGGCTTGTGGTTTAAATGTTTTTCCACAGCCACAATGTTTGTTTAATGTAATGTAGTGCAGCTGCACCAAAACTCTGATCTCTTTGTGTGTCTGTACAGGGTCATCTGTCACACCTCCAGTCTGCAGTTAACGCTCGTAGTGTGGCCCACTCTTTCTCCTCCTCACAGCTGCAGAATGCGGTGACAGCAGCAGCACTGGGCAGTAGGTCCGGTAAGCATGCTGCAGCTCGCTCGTTGCAGCAGGGGGCAAAGGTCGGTGCTGGCAGCAGTGGTAACCAGGGCAACGTGGCTGCCTGGAGGAAGCAGACCGGTGGCAATGCAGGTATATAAACCTGAGACGCAGTTATGTAGAGAATGCATTTCAAATGTTCTTACATTCTACTCATCTTTGGAATAATCGCTCTTTTGTAAGGTTGAGTTATACTGTTGCTTTTTGTTCTTTAGTGCCATTCCTTCTGGCATCACCTTTTCATTTCCGTATCTCATTGTAGTACTTTTCAGGTGTTTGCTCATCTAAATGTCATTTCCTGATTCCAGAATAAGATATCTGAATATTTCGATAAGATATCAAATGTGCTACCTGGAAAATTTCAATTGGAGCCAAAATATTTGATGCACAAAGACATTTTATCAAAGTTTCTGACTGCTGCCTGACTGCCTAGTGTTAGCAACAAAATCGAGCATCTCAGTAATTAAGAATTAATTAAGAAAGAACATTTTGTCATTCAATAGTAAAAGAGTTTGATACACTTGGTATTTCAAATAAAGAAAAGACACAAAATGAGCCAAAATACAAGGCAGAGTAGCCCAGTCTTTAAATGGCAGAGTCAAACTAATTTAAATTTAAGCAAGGGAATGTAAATTTAGCCAATTTGTGTGATCGTGTATATCAAAACAAAAACAAATGGATTTCTCAATTTTGTGTAAAAGACATCTTTATTATGATCAAAACTTATGAGGATACTGGTACACATGTAAACAAAGTCTTTATGAAACGATTAATAACAGCCACTATATTGTCACTTATGTATTTGTGCCTTGACAGGTGTGACCATGGCCTACGTGAACCCCAGCTTGTCTGCTCATAAGACCTCTGCTTCAGTTGAGCGTCAGCGAGAATATCTTCTGGACATGATTCCCTCCCGCTCCATCTCCCAAGCAGCAAACGCATGGAAATAATGCAATCCCACTCCCTTTGACACCATAACATTTAGCTCCCTTAACATCAATAACAGCCATTCACATTATTGTTCTAATTCTTTCTATGGATTCGGCCTCTGGCCAAAACGGTGCAGAATTGGCCTCTTTTCTTGTTGGATAGAGGTGTCCTTACACCTTCCACCATATACTTCTGCTACCTTCTTCCTTTTCTGAATCCTTCCCCTATTGGAGTTGTGCTGTGACAGCTTCAAGATACAAGGAATATGTTAAATATAATATGGGTACCCTTTCAGAGGGATATGGATGACATGTGTACAATTTCACAGACTTCTTCAGTGATGTTGCCTCTCCCCTTCCCTGTATATTGGTTGAACTTTCCAGTTGCACCAAGAGGAAGTTGCTGGAGATTCCCTGAGCTTCTCTGCCTCTGGATTAGGCAAGGAAAAGTAATAAATACTATTACCCAGAGTAAGAGATTTGTCTTACTTCCTGCCCTTGTCTAGTCTGAACCAGTCAGACTGAGGCTGTGGTGGCTGAACTGAACGTAACTGAAGACCTCATTACAGGAATTGTTGAGCTTTGAGGACCATCCACAAAATAAGAACTGCTTCAGCTTTGCAAAAATGAATAAAGTTAAAAAAAAAGAAAAAAGGAAAAAGAAAACTGGAGGAAAAAAAAATCTATCTACACACAGACTGCTTCTTCTCTCAAACCTACAGCGTGTATAGTAGAGAAGTTGATGTGTGTTGGATTATTTTGTATGGCTGAATGTTAGGATTTTGTCTTTTCTTCTGTAAGTCATATACTGTGTTTGGAATATTGTGCTCCCTGATACTTTGGAAGTGGCCTCATGTCGAGGTCTGAATTTAAAGGCTAATGTTACTGTTGAGGTGGTTTTACATCTGCTGGGTTCCATGTTGCGGCCTACTTTTAAATGCTTTGTTTTTTCTAAGATCAAGAGGAAGAATAAAAATTAAGGTTTCACTGACTCGTTAAAAAAAAGAAAAGAAAAGAAAAACATGGGGCATATTCTTAATGAATATTGTAAAATAAACCTTCCAAAGAACTAGTGGAGCCCAAATGGAATCCCTTCTGCTAGAAGGTTTCTAGTTTATTTGAACCCTCTCTGAATATAAACATGAATTCATGCTAAACTGAGGGGGTGTAAGGAATGTCATATTTTTGACATTATTTTGCTTTTAGTCATAGGTTGTGGTGCATTTTCTTTTTTTTTTTTTTTCTTTTCCCTTCTATAGACGAACTATCTGAATTTATTTATAGGGTTAGTAAAGACATATGCGTATGCCCTAAGTTTGAATGGATCTTCACTTAGAATTTGTTTTCTCTTGTTTGTCAAGTGGCTCCCACATACCCTATGATTGGTCCGAGAGAAGCTGGACAGCATTCAGAATGTAGTTATGCAAAAACCCCTATAGCAACAAATGACATGAACTTCTAGTCTTTAACATTAAAGTGTGTGTGATTTCTGTCAGGTCATTGAATTGAGCTAACTCTGCCTTTCACATGAGCTATAGTGCATTTCTATCAGGTTGCAGCAGCACAGGATAAGCTAGTGAAGTACAATATGTCTACATTTAAAATGGGATTTTTCCATTGCATGTGGACTTCTGTTATTTTACTACCATGTGTTGTCCCTCCTCCCCCTTTCATTTCAACCCCTGGGGTGGTCCAGGTGCCTCCACTTAGCGATGATTTTACAGGCACCTTTTGAAAAATGTCTCTAAATTAAAATGTTCAAATGTTGTCTTAAATTTAATCACAGAGGTTTGTTTAATGAGAAGTGGTATAGCCATCTGACAAGAAGCTGACCACCCCAGCAGTTTTTTTCCCCCAGCTTCCGTTATCTTTTATTTTACACTTTTCACATAGAAATGATCCAGTTTCTTATGTCTTCATTGATCAGAACTCCCAGTCTTACAGCCCTGTTGCTTCACTCCAGATTTCACCAATACAGCTGTAATGTTTTTTTTGTTTGTTTTTTTTAAAATGGCGTAAGGATTTGAGTCCTTTATTTGTGTCCATATTATACTATTCAGCTCAGAAGTTTTTGTCAGGTGCCCTGCTGGTATGTGCTGCCAGCATTGGGTAAATGAACATCCTTTGCGCTGTGTTATCACTGTACACCTGGGTTTCATTTAGGATGGTGCACCAGTACACTGCTGATAGAAATACAGGAATATAGTTTCTAACTTGATTTACTCAAGATCTCGTATTTCTGTCTCAAAGTAGCATCAGAAATATTCCAGGTTATCTGCACATTCCTGACAGGCAGAAGGTAGCAGTCCACGTCTTGTGGATGCGAAAGAAAAGCAATTGAAATAAGCCCATCACTTTGTGCCCTGCTAAAAGTAACCCTGCGCTGTCCTGACTACTGCCGCCTGCTGCTGCTGTTTCACAACATCACCATTCCATTTATTTGGGGTTGACACACTGTTAAATGAAGTGCTGCCCAAATGAAAAAGAAAACAGTGTATGAAAAATGTTGTTTTTTTGGGGGGGGGGTTTTTGTGATTTTTTTTTTTTTTTTTTTTTTTTTTTTTTTTTTTTCCTCCTGCTCTATCAAATAATAAAACTAATTTTAATCCCTCTATCATGGCTGGTTGACCTGTTTATTTGTGGTGTAAAGCAGCTTCTAGAACTGACTGCATATAAACAATAATCAATGAAGCTAGAAAAATCGCACATTAACCTAGACACAGTATGTGTATATGAAAACTCCAGGATAAATATAACAAAGTGACCTAATCCTTCAGTTTGACAGCTTGCAGTCAACAATTGCATTTCTGCTAGTGACCACTTGAGGGCGACTTTAGAACAATCCCTATACACTCCCGTGCTAAAATGTTGATTTTAAGCAGCACAAAAGAATGTTTACATCCTGGTATAGTTTCCTCCCTACATGACATCTACCTGGATTCTACAAAAAGCGTGTAGCCACTTTGAACATTTTCTTAAAAACATCAAGCCTATTTGTGTGTTTGAGTCATGCAAACTGAACCCCCCCCCCCTCTTTTTTTTTGTTTCCTTGCTCTAGTTACCACTACCAGATATCCATATCTGTGCATTGCCCTTGCACTTTTCCCTTTTTCTTTCTTTTAGAATACATTGTGCATTTAAAAGATTTTTGCAGTGGGTTAAAAAGGTTAAAAAGGTCAAATTCCTTTTTAAATCAAGGTAAAATTCCAGTCAAAAATTAGTTAATTTCCCTCGACAGATAACACTGATGTTAACCTGCCTGGTCTCTTATTTTTTTCTGCTACTGGTGGGCAGACCGAATCAAGTGTCGATACCAGCGCTGGTACTGGTATTTTTTTTGCAAATGGAAGAAAAAAAAAAAAAAAAAAAAAAAATTCGGAACCATTTTGAATGGTGTGTTTTGTTGTGTTTATTAATTATTGTGGAAAGTAAAAAAACATTAAAAATAAAAATCACAGATTTAGTGTCCGTTACAAATGTGTTCAGAATTTGTAAATTAATGATTATTAATCTCATTAGTCATGACACGTTGCTCCCCCCTACATATAAAGTTACCTTTATATGTTTAACGTATCCGTATCGGCAATGCTGGCCCTGTACTGTATATACTTGGTGTTGGATCAATAAGAAAATTTGCAGTATGGCACAGCAATATTGTTACTGCCCTCAAAATGCCAGCAAATATAATGCAAATTGAAACACTTGTGTTCAAATGAATATTTAATTAATTAAAAATATTGTCAGATGGTTCTGTAAATACCAAATTTTCAAAGTATTTGAATTTTCTTGTAATTTTTTCATGGTTCAGGTTTTCAAAGGTTATTGCCCCCTTTTTTGCTGCTATTGCGCTGTTATTGCTATATTAATTAAGACCACTAGAGGACAGAGTTTACCAACATTCCTTAAGCTCAGGTCCTTTTGTTTTCCTCCTTGGAATTTGTCGTTATCTTCCTAATAGGTACATTTATGCAGCTTGAAAAAAATGCAGGAGAATAATTCTGTAATGGAAAAGAAATACAGGCGTCAGTCTGTTAACTGTGCTGTAAGGAGTCAGAAAGTCAGGGCAAACTGAAGGGTGAAAAAGAGAGAGAGACCTTTAAAAAAAAAGAAAGTGGGCTATTGTTTATTACCACAACCCACTCATGAGCCTCATTCCTTGGCAACCACAGGTTCTCCTTGTGATACTGCTATACATATCCCTTCTCTGTGTGCATGCGCAGCTCTGTGTAAATGAGTAAGTTTGCATTTTCAACAGGTTGACATTTTATCAGCTGCTTCAGATTGATATCAAGAGGCGGCACTTATTTAGGTGGTAACAATCACTCTGATAATATCACCTTTGATTAATGCGGGAGCTGCAAAATACTGCTGTGTAGCCACGTTGGCATTAAAGTGTTTTTACTTCATTTAAGGTAATAGATTTAATTTATCTCCCACCACCACGTGAGAGATGGTAGTGTTTGTGATTCACGGAGCAGTCGAGTGTTTCCTCACTCTGGTGCTTGCTCTCGATTCTCCATCAAGGGATCCTTTGGCAACCAGGGAGTATGCATGGACGTCTTTGTGCTTTTGTGAATTTAGGGGAAGTGAGGGAGGGTGTTGCACCGTCGATGACTGAACAGCTATGATCGTGGCAGCCCGAGCCAATCAGCCAAGGAGCACCATGCCTCCTGATTCTTAATTGGCTGGGTTTCCCGGCAAGCGCAGCTGATACACACAGCCGGCTGGTTTTATCAGAGAACAAGTCGGGGCCACAGTGGGAAGGAGAGAGAGGCAGAGATACAGAGACAAGATTCAGTATGTGTGTGTGTGTGTGTGTGTGTGAGTGTGTGTGTGAGTGTATCTAGCAGCCAGTAATTACCATCCAGCGCCTGAACCAATCAAGAGCCGTAGAGAAAGATACAGAGGGAGGAAGCCCCTTTCGATTCTCAGTCTATTCCCAGGCAAAGAAGTAGTCAGTGTGTTCACTGAATCTGAGTCAGACAGAAGGTACGCAAGTGTTTTCTTTGGAGCGGCACAGCTCATCTCTTCTCATATTTGCCGAGTCGTGCTGGGTGAAAACAGATGGACAAGATGAACCACAGCTCAGCTGAGGCAGAGGCTGAGACCATAGAACCACTGCGCTATCTCAGGTAGGCACCAGCTCCGTTCTGTTCTGTTGCTCTTTTGCTGCTTCGTCTCTGCTTTGAACTCGTGTCTTTTAAATTTCCTTCCACACTGTTAACTGTCATCACTTCACAAGCACAGTGTGAGAAACACATAGATAGTGACAGGCAGAATTAGTAAGCAAAGATGGAGTGAAATATCAAAGAGAAGGCATCAAAGACAAGTATTGATTTGAATCTTAGTTTTTATTAATGTTACAATTTGTTCAGGACAAGCTGCTGAAAGATATTTAGGGAACTACTGAGGGCAATCAATTACAGTCACCAACAGTGGAGATAATAGTTAAAGTAATGATTATGGGGTCCACCCCAGGAAACTTTTATGCTGCTTTGCCCGTTGTGTATTTTCTTCATTGCTCTTCCAGTCAAGCATCAAATCAAATTACTACAGATATAGGCTATTATTTAATTAGAACACCCACGGTTAATTTGGCATTAGTAGGCTGCACAATATGGACCAAGCAAATTATTCTGTGTCCTTGAGGATAAGATGTGTAATCTTGCTATGCGATTTGAGGTTAGTGTAGTGATGCTGTTCTCTTCGCTGCCTCCATAGCATCACTTTTCCTGGACAATTGGAGATGGTGAAAAAAATAGTAATACTTACTGTATCATGCGCTTATGCTGTATTTGGGGTTTATAGACATGTGCTCTGCCTCCTTGCCTTTTTTCCCATAAGGCACTTTTCATGTAGGCTGCTGTCTTAAAATACAACCATTATAAATTCTCCAGAATCTGGAATCTTCTCTAACCCTCCAAAGACTGGAGCACATTTTACTCCCAGCATTCACACCCTTTCCTATCCCATGTCTACCTTTTAAGGTTTCGGAGAGAAAGATGTTTAAACATTTGTATGGATGTTTCTGTTTGTCAATTGTGATTAAAAAATATATATATATATATATATAAGTCTGGTCTGAGAGCTACAGCAGTACAGCGACAATGCTCAGTGAAGTTTAAATTAACTCAAATTAAATACTCATAACTGAAATATCTGACCTAGTTCTCTATGACAGCCACATTTAACAAGGAGATCCTTTACTTAGTCTTCTGAAATAAAGGGTTGGGCTTTCTGGAGGAATTCTAGGCTAGTTTAAATCTTATATATCAGAGTCAGGCATTCATCTGAAACATTAAACATTAACAGCGGTCAAGCTGTATAAGTCCTTGAGGCTAGACGGACCCTTAGTATCAAATGAGCATCCTTTAAATGGCGCAGCCTACCTCACTTTTGAGCTGACCATGCCCATCCCTTTTAGACGGTAGCTTTTGCTGTCTGCTTCATGCTGGATAGCACGCCATATTACAAAGTTAATATAATCTCAAAACTGGTTTCTTGAATATGAGTTCAGTGTACTCAAATGGCCTTCATAGTCACCAGATGTCAACCCAACAGTGCTGGGAAATGGTGGAACAGGAGACTCAGATCATTGATGTGCAGCTGACCAGTCTGCAGCAGCTGTGTGATGCTATCATGTAAATTGACTTTGTGTCAGCCACTAATGAATGGATGAGCAAGAACCTTCTAAAAGCTAGATGAAGATAAAACTGAGATCTTTCTCCCTCACCCCAAGTCTTGTTTTGCCAAGCTGGGACCTTATAAAATGCCCCAGTTTGGCACGTAGGAAACCTCAGTGTTATTTTAGAAGGTGATATAATTTTACAATCAGTTTAATCGATCATAAATGCCATCACTGAAACTTCACTTAGGCTCGTAGGCATATTGATTATTTTAATGATCTTTATAGTGGCATACAGAGAACTGCCATTGTGAATAACACACCATCCAGAAAGTTGCTGCCATGAAAACAATGAAATCAATATTTTACCTGCTGTTTTAGGTAAACTACAGTAGATAATTTAGACTGGATTTGCCTCGTCCCACCAGTATCCTAGACTCTGTTTTTGATCCTCCAAGAAATTTAGGATCCTCTATAGTTCTTTGCCTCTAAATATTAGATGTGCTGATGTTTTTAATCTATTACTGACAGCTGTCAGTTTTAAGTAAAGAATCTGTGTCACAGTTGTTTTTAAAATAAACTCCACTGTTTGTGTACATTGCATAATTTAACAAGAAAATGTTTTTTTCATTATTTCTGTTGTTGTATAGTAAACCACTGTTTATTGCATTATTTAATTGAAAAAGTGCTATTCAAGCAAAGTCACTTATTTTCAATCATGTAGCCAATTTCATTATTCCCATCCTTATACACTAAAGTGTATATGTGCATACTAATAACCCTATTTTGATCCACTTTATATTCAAAACACCAATCTGTTGTCATTCTGGGATGCAGTGCAACAGCGATAACACTCCCAGAGCAAAAATAAAATGTTTTTCCAGAAAACCTTTTAAAGTCAAAAGAGTCTGCACAGATAACAGAAACCCCATGTGAGAAAACACTTTACAGGCCATTTAGCTTTATGTTTTGGTCATTAAGAGCAAAGGTTGTACCCAAATGTAGACAAGTGATTAATTTCAGTTTCTAACAGAATAACATTTTGGATGTCGTTCTGTCATATTGTTGTGGAGTATATTCTTCCACTGGAGTTAAATGAGATGAAGACTAGCTTACACATGAAAGTCGTCTGCTGGGTATGGGAAATGGTTGCAATTATGAGATATTGTATAAAGCTTTGACAATCAAGAAGAAGAATAGCAAGCAGAAAAAAAGATGATTCTTTTTTGCCTTGCTTTATTAATTTCTGTAAATGTTTTAATAACTACGGTAACATTTATGTATTTATTTATGTGCTTTAATAACTGTGTAACACTAATGGTATTTTAAGGCATGAACAGGCACACAATACCACTCCCACATGCACAGTCAGAAATGATGGTGCTTATCAAACCCCTTGAAAGACTCTGAACAGTGTTAAATTTTACAGTGTGATGGCAGGATTAGTGATGCGAACGCCTGGATGCTTTCCAGCCCTGCTGTTTTTGTCTCAGGCTAATCTGCTGAAAACTGTGTGTGTTCACTCACAAGTGAATGTCAGTTGCCTTATTCTTCCATCAGTGCACTTAAAATAAGATAATAGAATTAACAAAGCCCTGACAGATGGCGTCTTCATTTTCTTTTTAGAATTTTTAAATAAAAAATATTCTGTTTCCCCCATTGGATTTTATAATATATGTAGGCACACGGTACCTTCGGACGTCTTCATATTAAAGTCTCTGATGCATGTTTCTTTCACTGTGTACATATTATTTCAATAAATCAGTTTTTTAAATGTCTCTAGATACATTACTTTTTCTTTCCTCATGCACTGCCTGCATTTGCATTCTTCTCCCTGTGTGTTGACATCCGAGCAGCTGAGGCTCACAGATTAACTGTCACCCAAGAGGCTTTTTCCCAGTTGTCAACCTCTCAGATCTCTGCAGCTTGACTGGGACTGGCTGGCAGTCAATTAAGGCAGTCAATTAAAGCCCCCATACACACATAACTGGGGTAGCTGATTATAAAGCTGTTCTCATTGTCAGTACACAAGGTGTGGCTTTTAAATAACGGGACTTGGCTTATGTAATTCAAAACAGCATAAAGCTCATCGTTTATAAGCTTCAGCATGTATTTATATATATGCTTATAGGCATATTGTCTGTGTATGCACCATTCTTCTAATGTATTCCCACAATGAAATGAAGCAGTGATTCATAATTCGTTCTAAAATGACATATTGATTTTGAGTTGGTAACTGATATCAGTTTAATAGTCGGTAGCTGACAAGCTGTTCGTACAGCAAACCTGCAAATAATCGCTGCCTTAGAAAAATAAAGCTGTTCAGTGATCTGATATAATTATACAGAAACTCTAATGCATTTGCCAGAGGCAAGCAGAAACCCATTTAGTTAATTAACGAAATCCTCAATATGCCACAATCATGCTGTGTTAGTGTGTTAATGGTGGTGACTGCAGAAGTAATAACAAACTACAGAGATACACAGATAATACAATATAGGATGTGTAGCACTAATTCTTTAAAAAAAGACATTTTATTTGGATCTCAAATCAACTCAAGTACTTGAGTTGATTTCATGCCCAAGGCAGTGGATAACCTGTAAATGTTGGCAGTAGTTCTGAGCTTGTGATGACTTGGCCTTGGAATCGGCACAGGTGCTCGATGCTGCCTCTAAAAGTTCAGATGAGTAAATCGCAGAGGGCAAATTTTGGGCTTGTGTGTTGTGCATTCAGGCAAATAATGTCCTCCTGGCAGAAGAAGTGAAAATACCTCAACACAAAAGCCTGGATGTTTACCAGGCTGTATTTAGTAATTGTGTTCAGTGGAAAATTTTACAAGGCCTTCTCAACATTTGCCAGCACAATATATCCTCATATTTATATAATATCTCCTCTCTCTCAGCTCTAACAGTGATTGTAGTTTTAGTCCCATGCTGGGCCTGCTGCACCTGAGGCCTGCAGCCACTCACACAGAAATTTTAGACTCGTGGTCTGAGATGTTTTCATCTGTCTCCTGCCAGAACGCTCAGCTATCTGAATTTACCTGCTTTGCCTTTATGTTCTTCATACCTTGACGAAAATTATTATTGAGCTTATTGTTATTCCCTTGGCTTGCCTCCCTCATTTCAGCTCCCCGCCACCAATTCCCATGTTGGCAGCTCCATTTATTTGTGTGACAGCTCCAGCATTTATTTATAGGCTTCATGTAATGATTAGGGCAGAGAGGTTGAGATGCAGAGAGGGAGGATCAGGCGAGAGATGATTTGCCAGAGGGGCAATGTTTGGCAATGATTTTTCTCCTCCATTAAAGACAGATTAAGTCCATTCACCATGTGTGAATGAGGAACATTGTGTGTGTGTGTGTGTGTGTGTGTGTGTGTGTGTGTGTGTGTGTGTGTGGGCGGGGGTTTCAAAGTTTTGTGATTTACTTTTTTAAAATGTCATTACTTTTCTAGCATACATAGAGCAGTTGTAATTAATGAAGTTCACTGAGTGCTTTTGATAACCCCCCAATTATTAACGAAATATAACATAAAAAAAACTTTCTTGTATTTTAAGAAGATTTAAGTAAGATTTTCTTGTATTTTTATTTATTAATTCTTATTTTTTTCTTATTTCCCCAGGCTTTCTGAAGGTCTTTAAAAACTTTTCTTTGGGAATCTTTCTGTCAGGTTCTTGTACCTGACCTTTTTTTTTTTTTTGAACTTTTATTGCCAAAAATAACAAGGCAATTCACATCAACAACATGACCTGAGACCAAATCTGCAGTATATAATAGTGAGGGTAATTCAAAAACTTTAAAAGGAAAAACATATATACACATATACATACATACATATCAATACCTACATACCCAAGCACAGATGTAACAAGGTTAAGGCTTGAGTGTCCTTTCAAGATAATTTATAAGTAGTCTCCATTTTTTCTCAAAGGTTGGCACTTTTAGTTGTAGTTGAGCTGTTATCCGTTCCATCGTATAGACATGTCTAGTTTTCAGAAGCCACTGGGCAGCTGTGGGCGTTTCTGGTTTGAGCCAGTGAATTGTTATCAGTTTTCTTGCAGTCATGAGGAGGAGATGTAGGAGAAAGTGCTGCTCATAGGAAAAACCATCAGGAAAGATATCCAACAAAAAGATCAGAGGATCCATTGGGAGGTTGACTGACAATATGTTTTGTATAATGTTCTTAACATCCATCCAATACTGTTGTATGTAAACACAGTCCCAAAAGATATGCGTCTGGTCCCCCACAAACCCACACCCTCTCCAACATTTATCACTGACACTACTTTTGGATAGAAAGGTTTTCAGTGGAGTTCTAAAAAATCTTAATTTAACCTTCCAGTCGAATTCCTTCCACATTTGACTACCCACCCCTCTGTGGCAGCTACAGCAGACACTCTCCCATGTGACATCATCCAAAATTATATTGAGTTCCATTTCCCATTGTTGTTTTATATGATAGGTATTATCAGACATATCAACCAGCAGTGTCTGGTAAATTAAAGACACTTGGTTTTTCAATGTACCCGACTTTTCAAGCAGTTTTATAAAATGGTTTTCCAACCCGATTGGTTCTCTTCTAATGTACCTGACCTTTTTAAGAGGAATGTTTTCTTTTTATGGTCTGTTAAGCCACTTAACTCTGACCTATGAATCATTGAGGCATAAAAAAGGCACCTAACAAAGCAATGAACCAGTGATGTGTCTACACATAATAGACTAACAAACAGTTTTAGATGGTATCTTTAGTTACTTTGTTACTAGCAGCCTGTCACAAAAGCACACCATTTATTCCCATTTGACAAGAATGAATTCCTATTTTAAGATTTATACTTAGAATAGATAAACAGTATCTGAAGGTCATGTCCTTTAGAAATAGGAAAAGAAGCCCAACTAAGACCTCACACAGGCCCTGAGAGATGCATCTAACCCTTCAGTTGATTCATCTACTGTTTACTGAAGGCTCTTCAGAAATAAACTCATTGGAAGAGTGGCTGTCAAGAAGCCATTCTGAAGGAAGGGAACCAGGGAGAAAAGGCTGAGGCATGCTACATTACACAAGAACTAGATTTAAAATCAGTGGCAACAGGTCTGATAAGTGATGAATCCAAATTTGGATTGTTGTCAGTGTGTATGTAGGAAGTCAGGAGAGGAGTGACATCTGTAAAACATGGTGGAGTCTTTGTCACAGTTTTCTGCCAGTGGTTTTTGGAGATCTTGTCAAAACTGAGGGAATTATGAACACAAAAATGTTCTATCAGAATCTGATTCAGCATACAATAGCACCCAGAAAGAGTCTGACTGCCTGAATACAAATTTGAAGTTTAAACATTTTTGAAACAGTGTGGGATCCTCTTACCAGGGAGCAGAACAAAAGGCAGCCAACATCCAAAGAAGAGCTTGGGATGTCCTTCAAGAAGCTTGGAGAACTATTCATGAGGATTATTTAAAGAACTTACAATAAGTCAAGCAGTGTGCAAAAGCCTTGTGACTTTTTCACATTGCTCGACTTTAAGCATATAGGTTATTTGAAGGAGGAATTTGACGGCAAGGCAAGGCAGAGATGTAATTCTCTGGTAATAACACAAAGAAGGGTAGCCAGGCTAGCATCTATTTGAGGCTAGAGACTATCACATCAGCATGCTAACATGCTCCAAATGACAAATGACCTCCTATTATAGCTCATTAGCCTGAGAACATTTACTTGCTAGGAGTACTTGGAGTAAGACCAAACACAAACCAGGTTTATGGTTATATTACTAGTTTTATTTCTGAAACATTCACTGTCTTTAAAGTTTATTCAAATTGCTCTCTTATGCTAGACAAGAGGTAGTACTTTCTGAAAATAGTTTGCTATTTAGTATTATATTCTTTAAAGAAATATAGTAAATAGGTGGCTCTTTTTTTTGTTATGATCCATTACTATTTAAGATTATATACTGACAGTGGGATCCTGTGTCTCCCATTTTTCTTGGGTTTCTAATACATTTGGGACCCATTTCCTTCCATTTTGCTGTTTCTCATGAAAACACAGAATTTGCGTTGCCCATCAAATAGTGTGCGTATGTTTTTGTGTGTTTGTCTATTGTAATCCAAACCGCAGGACTGCCTATGAATTTGTACACACACTTCACACACTAAATTAAAAGATAACACATCTATATGACATAGTGTGGGCAGCTGACCTCTGTGCACGCACACCAGAATGAATTAGCTCAATGAATTCGCTAAACCACCCGTTTTACAAATCTTTAAAAAAACACACAAAATTGAACAACATGGAAATGCAATTCTTTTATTGTCTCTAATAGGAAGATTTTGACTAGAGTATAGTTGATAGATATTGATCAATTCAAGCTACCAGAATCAATAAACCCTAAATTAAAACATTGTAAAAAGAAAACTGACACATCTTTGCAACTGTACACGAGTTACAACCATTTTCATTATTCAGGCTGGATAATTTGATGAAATTGCTTGAAATTGATTATCTAGTGTGGGAAAAATGCACCATGAGATGTGTATGGGGGTGATCTAGAAAGTAGAACACCAGAGAAATTGAGATGCTGCAAAAACATATAATTCAGACGGTACTAAAATCTTTCTACACATCCTGTTGGTTATTATTTTATTATAGTTCACATAAAAAGAAGCCTGTCAAATTTTATTAGGAAAAATATGTCATAACGTCACTGCTATACCTTATCATTGCAGTAAGTTCACACACTAGTGGTGTGATCAGTGAAAAAAGCTTTCAATCAGCTGATTTGTCGTTGGTTTGCGTCCAGTTATGAATTTTATTAGCCTATCTGAAAGCTAAATGCTCACACTAAGTGCTTGATGATTAGCAAGTAGGATTTTTATACATGTTGACACTCTCCTCTGCAGATAATTATCAAATTTTTTCATTTTGTCATTTGTATTTATTATAATTATGATGTTGTATAGTAATGCTGTAGTGCCTGTGTGAATAAGTGCAATTTTAAAATTGGAATTGTCAGATTTTCAGCAGCATTCTAGACCCTGATTGGTGACCGGCCAGTCAGCCTCACACCAGTTGGTCTTTCACGCTAACAATAACTTAGCGTGGAGTCACCTTACTGTGAGGTTCACCAAAGTAAGGTGTGCTTTAAATCATTCTTTAAATCATTTTAAAGAAGTGAAGAAAAACTAAACAAACAAAAGTGGCAAAAGCTAAAGCTATCCAAATGCAGCAAGCTACAACTTCAGAGCCTCGGTATGAGCAGAAGATCAAAGCGGTTCGGGGGAAAGTTATGGAGTTTAGTGAAAAAGAGAAAAGGGTCAATGTCTTGTTAACTTGTGAATTTGAATTAATGTTCAAGAAATCTCATGACCCTGCTTTTGTTTGGTGAGGTAAGATATGTTGTTAATCATTTGTACCTCTGTTTAATAGCTAAGCACTTTATTTTCAGTTTTTTCAGTGACAGAAGATCTTGTAACTTACTGGAGTTTACAGAAAATTTTAACTTGGATCATTTTATTATTAAAATAATGTTTGCATTGAAGAAAGTGATTTTTATTTGTTTGTACTGTCAGTTATAGTTCTGGAAGGAAAACCAGGAAGCTAGCAGGTCACACTAAACAACTGCTAATTAGTGTTTAAGAAATTATAGCTGAGGTCTTACCTTTTTCTATTAAAAATAAATAAAAGTTTTTTGACACAGTAGCTATTATTTGGAAGGAGCCACAATCACCCAAAGGCTAAACGGCTAAATAGAAATTAAGAAGGTAAATACAGGGATGTGGTAATTAATTTTTCATGTTGATGAATTCACACCAAACACCACCTCCCTGGTGAGGTTGAGGTCTGTTTCACCTGAGATTTGACAGCTCTTATGTTCATTTCCCTGACCACCTAAAACAAAAAAATACTGTAGATTCAGGTTTACATCAGTCTCCAGGCAGCAGCCTTTGTTAATCGAGAACACAAGAGAGCCATTTGAGAGAGGCAGAGCTCAGACTCTCATCTCCTCATTATGCCCACACTGTGAATCATGGGATTTCAGTGGATATCAGGGGACACTGGAGAAAAAGCAATATTCCCCACAAAGTGCCCCAATTTATTTAAACAAAAACACACACCCTTGTGCACCCTCATGCACAAAACCCAACAATTGCTTTAGCAGTCATCAGTTTGAAGAAAAATAAGAGCAGGCACAAAAGGTCAAACACTTACTGCGGATTGAAGTGTTGGGGTGGGTTTGGTTCACTTATCTCCACTCGTGGTTTTCTGTGACAAGACATATACTACAAATTAACCTGCAAACTAGAGCAGGTGCACACAGTATATGTCTGCATGTGCAGATTCAGAGCGGTAAGACAGACACTTCTTTGAAAAAACACAAGAAAATCATTCGTGCTTTAAAGTGACCAGATGTAATATGGTCAAACAGTGTTAAATATTGTAAGTGGTAGGAGATCACAGGAGCGACCTTATTGCAGAAGCTCACCTGGATTCTTTTAAAGTGTAAGCTGTGCTTATCACCATCTGCTCACCTCTAAAGGCTGCTAGTTTTGTATTAGCCCAGATAACTGTGATAGAAAGAGGCTGTTAGAGTGTAAGCACTGGAGCAAATTTTAATGATTTTCTAAGAGGTTGCTCAATACATCCAGCTGTTAGGAGTGGACCTTCTTTTCCTACCATTTGTGCTCAGCTCTCTATGTTGCTCGCTGTGAAACAGTGGATTCTTTTACATGCATAACAAGATGGAGTTAAGAGGGTTCCTCTCTGAGTTCAGTCATTTCAGGTGTCTCTTAACAGAGACATATATTATGTATTATTCCTCAGACATTTAATGTCATTTAAAGATTTAGGATGTGGATACTTAAAACCTGAAAATTGAAAAACATTTCATTGTGTACGTCAAGGATGCTTGTTTGTGTGTGTCTATGACTTAATGTGTATCAGATCGGTTTGACAAGCTCTTTTGTCTCACTGGTGGCAGAAAACATATTCAACTATGACATCTGTTGAAAACCTTTCATCTAGATGCCTCAGGGGCCTTCACCCCTAAATTTTCATCAAATGCTCAAACCTACATAAAGTGCTAACACATTGCTAAATGGAACAGGCAACCAATAGCTGCCTGGAAAGCACAATAACATATTTGTCTATAGTAGTTTTGGGCTATGATTTGAATATAGTCTGCAGTTTTAATGTTGGTTTATAAATTAATTATAAATGTGTTTATTTACATTTAGTTTAAAGAACATACAATACCAATGGCCTTGCTTAATATTTTTGAGTTTATGACAGTGTGTGTCTCGCATAAACAGTCTTCGTGTGGCACATTCAGTTGTTACTCTCATATTTTTGTGATTTTTTTTTTTTAAAAAAAGGTATAGAAGTGTGAGTACAACTTCCACTGATGACAGGCACTTTCATTTGACTCAGTGAAACAGAGCACCAGGCTATTATTAGAGACAGGCCATTATTTCATTTGGCAGGTCCACACTGTGCTTCAATTACCTTTGGTTAATTAAACTATTGTGTTGCTTGAATGTGAGCTTTTCATATATTTCAGTAGGCTTAACAGTGTTGCGGGTGAGACATGCTCTCCCCCTCCTTCTCCTTGTTCCATCTCACTTTAAGTTTTTTTTAATCAGCCCGAATAATATAGCTGTTATTAATCAACATGATTATCTGGCCACTCAGGTTTCCTGCCTATGATGTTGTTTGTTCCCAAGCTCTGAGCAATGCAATTAGTGAGGGAAATGTTATAATGAACAATAGAAATCAGGGCCACAAACAGACATTGGCAAATTTGTCAGGTACACCTTGCTTGCACCTGGTTTTCCTCAGAACTGCTTTAACTACATGCATTTTACAAAATGCTGGAAACGTTTCTCAGATATTTTAGTTCTTATTGATATGAGAGCGTCATGCAGTTGCTGACGAGTCGTGGTCGTATGCTGCTGTAGCATAACAGAGATGCTCTTCTGTATACCTTGGTGGTAACGAGTCATTATTTGAGTTGCTGTTGCTTTCCTGTCAGCTTAAAGTTTGGCCATCCTCCTCTGGCATCAACAAGGGATTTTTTCCCCCTAAGAACTGCAACTCTTTTTCAGACTATTCTTTGTAAACCATAGGGACGATTGTGTAGGGAAAATCTCAGGAGATCAGCGCTTTCTGAAATACTCGAGCCTATATGGCACCAATGGCCATGGCTCATTCAAAGTCCCTTACATCACCTTTCTTCTCTTACGCTCAGTTTGATTTTTAGCAGGTCATCTTGACCATGTCTACATGTCCAGAATGCATAGAGCTGCCGGAATCTGATTGGCTGATTACATATTTATATTAATAACTGTTTGAGCAGGTGTACCTATAAAGTGCCTGGTGAGTGTATCAACAAGATCAAGGTTAAAAGAAAAATGTTTTCATTGAAGGGGCCTTCTATACACTAAATTTAAAACTGAAAAAATATTAGCACCAATAGTTTTCATTATATTCTTTAAAAGGTTGTACAATTCCCTTATCACATTATTTATGGCAAAAAAGAACTCATGAAAATCTGTGTTTTTCTCAAATATGTGATATGTTTATTTGCCTAGATTATATTCATGCAGGCTTCAGTGTGTGCAGACAGGATGCACCATCATTGTGCGTGAGCATTTATTGACTATTTTGTTTACCGAGCTACATTTAGAAACTGACAGCCATGAAAAAAAGAGGAAGAAAGAGGCACGGCTTGTGGGTGTGAAATGTCCCTGTTTGTTTGTGTAGATGATGGTGGCGTTAGATAAAAGAGCTTAAAGATGGTTTAGTGTACGCTGCCTGGCACCTCACTTTTCTGTTTCAGTAAGGGTGGGATTTCAACAAGAACACTTGAAAACGCTGCTTTTTTGATAAAAACCTTCCAACAATTCAAACCATATCTGCCTCTGATGGAGGCTCACATCCAAGCTGTAGGTTAGCTTTGTGTTTCACTGAATAACAGATTTCAGTCTGCTGAAAAGAAAAAAAGACAATGGCCTCTTTTACTGCGTATTGAATAATCCTTGTTATCATACCTCTGTCATTACTGCCTCATATCCATGTTGAGCTCTAGTTTTGTTTTGTATTATTTTGTACTATTATTGTAAGTATTGATTTTTTGAGGGATTGGTTATTATAACTTCCTTTTCACTTTCTTCTTAAACCCAGACTGAGCTGTGCACACTTGCGCTCAAGCGTTTACATTTCAGTGTCCTTAACATACAGGAAAAAGCCATCAAATCTATCAAGACATCATCATGCCCACAGAGGAATGACAGAATTTACATGGAGATTTCTGAAAGTGAAAGATGGTTATCAATCTTTTTTGTGCACATTTTATATTTGTGACACAGATCTAGTTTCTAGAATGCCTGGCTTGTAAATTAATATAAGAGAAAAATCTCACATGGTGAAGCTGAAACATTGCTACTGCAGCAAGACAACAAACAACATCTATAAAAACTAAACACAGTTTCATCCACAGTCACCGTGTTATGTTAGATAACACTGCACTACTGGCCTAGTGGTCATTTGGCAAAACACATTAGCCTGCTTGGGATTCTTTCAGATTTAGATTCAGTCTGTCTGGCCAATACAGTTGCAACTGATGTTTTTATAATTGGTGACTGTAGCTTCAAAGTCTAGGTCCACTTTAGGTATGGTTACGAGGAATTCTTATAAGTTATCTGGGCGAGGACCTTTGCAAAACTCTTGCTTTGTTATTTCAGAATAGTCTGTGACTCACTGTGTGTGTGTGTGTAAATGTGTGGATACGTGCTTAAACCAAAGTTGGAATTATCCTGCTCTTTGTAGAAAGTGTTGGCTTTCTTGGCAGGACGTGGGGTAGAGCTTACTTTATTTTTACTGGAAGCTTGAACTTAGGTTGCCTATTGAAAAGGTTAAAAACTGGTTGTCGGAGGTTTGTAGTTTGTGTACTAAAATTATTTAAAAATATTATAAAAGAGCTCAACTCACCAATTACACTGAGTTAGCCATCATATGTCCCCCCATTTTCTCCCAATTATCAATTTCAGGACTGTGGGAGGCCTGAAACCTGTCCCAGCTGTTGTAGTGTAAATTCTTATGAGTTATCGACACGAGGACAGACCTGCAGGGAGCACCCTGGGCAGATTCATGCTCACATTATTCACACCTACAGAATCGCCAGTTACTCTTAAACCCATGTCTTTGTACTGCTGGAGTAACTGAAGAGAACCCACACAGACATTAGAGAATTCTTGCTGTGAAGCGATGGTGCTAACCACCGAGGTGTCTGTGTTGTGCATTTGGGTCTTAATCCTGCTTTCCCCACCATTAGGAATAGAGCATGTGACATCTCAGTGACATTAGTCACATTAGTCATGATGACAAAACACTCTTCTGCCATTTACTCAGCAATGCGGTGCACTAAATATGAGTGGTGCACACTTATCATACACTATGCCTTTTATTGTATTTTAACTTTTTTAGGTTGTTTTTTTAAGCAATATAGATCTGAACATTTGAAGTAAATGGAAAAGAAGATTTGCATCTGGATTTCTTCATGTGGAAACTAAAAGATGATACAAGCAGTCTGTGCCTTTGTTGCTGCTGAACATTTCTTGTATTTCCATATTCAAAATTGTCAGTATCCACCTTTCAAAGTTAAGCTTAGTAGGTCTACTTGGACATTTCTATGAATTGGAGAATTTCTATCCAACTTTGCACCGCACCATATCTCTCCAGTGCCAAGAGGCACTACAGTGGAGTCTCCTCCAGGGTGATCGTGCCTGCAGCATCTCCCAAGGAAGCTGCTGAGTGGAAACTCTTGAGCCACATTTCAACTTCTCTTCACCAGTGCCTTAAGCTGATGACTAAATAAATAAATAAAAAACCCATTTACTATTTCCACTGGAGATAGTAAGTGGTATTTGAAGGTAAGGGGGTCCTAAAAAACCTGATCCTTAAAATCTGGGAGTTACTTTGTCAAACAGACAATTTCCTCAAATGGTAGCTACTGTATCGCCTTTCACAACAAATTGCTCCACTTGTAATTTCTCTTCCTTCAGCGGTTTTTCTTCTGAAGCCTGTGGAAGACTCGCTGACAGGGGTCAGAGCTGTTCTGAGGAATGTGACTACAAAGAAAAGTGTTCTCATGGTGACAGAATGGGAGCGATGCCCACTAGCAACTCGCCTTATGTCGTCTTTGCTGGAAAATCAGCGTGGGGAGCCGGAGAAGTACATGTAGAGAGCGTGGGTGGGTGGGTGGGGGGACTGGAGGATAGCAGAGAAGAGGAAAAAGAGTGGGTGAGGTCCGGTGAACAGTTAATAAGATCCAGAGGTTTTGTGCCAGTTGCCATAGAAACCAGCCCTGGCTACACCCCAGTGAGGGATGTAGTCTGGCTCAGTGTGAAGTATAGGGATGATCTTTTTGTTCACCCTTTAAACCCTAGGCTTTTGTTTGAAATGTTCACCTGCAAAAAGATTCCCCAGAACATGATATAAATGTAAGAATTTTAGAAACATAATAAATGCAACAAAGCATCACTTCAGGGATACCAGCAGATCAGCTGATCTCAATACCCGATACGTTAGTACACACAATTAGCAAATTTCATTTATGACCATACTATTTAGCCTTCAAGTAATTTTGCTACCCACCTCCACCCTAGAATGCCTTTTCCTGCATCTGTTGTCTTTGATGCCTTCTTTGTTCGGTGCTGGTTTTGCTGCTGCTATCATGCTTTTCCTTGCATGCATATGGAAATGTTTGGTTTTCTTCCGAGATCTCCCTTGTGTCAAATGCAAATTACCACTGTGTAGTGGTTTACATTCACCTTACAAGAAAAAGATCCCTGGGTTGAATCTGGGAGGAGACACAAATCCCTTTGGGATTGCATCAGGAAGGGAGTAGAAAAACATGAGAGGAGACCCCTTGTGAATAAGGGAGCCTTCAATGGTATCATAGGAAATAAAAAAATAAAAAATTCCCTTTTGAGTGTAATGATCCTGTCTGACAATTTTTGTTGTGCCTATTTTAAACATTTTATTAAGATATAAATGTGCTAGTATGTTTGGCTGCCACTGCTCACAGGTTACTATAATAATTTTATAATTGCTGGGCATAATCAGGTTCCCTCCAACTGTCCATCTTAGTGCATGTACATCACTTTCAAGTCTCGCTTCAGAATTTCAATCACAATCACACCAACCCAGTAAAGTCTGGTCTGCAACTCATTGTCCTTCCTGTAACATCAGCCGGGATGTTAGCCACAATGTGTTAGCCCACCTAGCTTGGTCAGTTAACTCCTCTGTCAAACATGTTAACATCAGCGTCAACTTTGGTTTAGTAAACATCCGTTCACTCACTGGTAAGGGCATGTCGACTAGGATCTCCTCTCTGACCATAAACTAGACTTTCTCTGTTTGACTGTGTTGGAGTTTATTTACACCTGTAAACCTCATTGATTGAGGAGAGGAGGGGTTTTGCAATGATCCATTGTTCCACAAGTTCTTCTCGGTCTGCTCCCGTCTTCCACTTGTTTGAATAAACCACTTTACAGCTCTCTGGACCTACCCCTACCATCATATGTACTGTTTACTGTGAAGTTGGACCCTTTACACACGTACAAGACACTGACGTGGTGACAGCACTTCTTTATTAAACATTCTTTTATTGTGGTTTGTAGTGGGACACAGACACTCCCGCTCCGCTGTCACGTCCGCTCTCTCCCTCCTCCGACCGTCACTGCGTCAACATATAAAGAGTCACAATCACATTCACATCCCAGCACACCTGTTCACTCTGCCTCTGCGCCACCCCGGGAGCTCGCTGTGCCACCCCTCCTCTGCAGCCGGCCAGAGACCACACCCACGCCACATTTACCTATCACCTAAGACAAATAAAGATTTTTTTAAATGACTTTGCTGTTCTTCTAACTCATTTCTCTGTACTTTTTTCTAACATGATAAACCTAACATTCATATGGACAGTGATAATAGCCCCCTTTCGAGAGACTTCACATCCTGTCTGGGTTGTTTTAGACTGCAACAATACATAGAATTTTCACTCACTGCAAAGGTCATAAATTGGATCTAGTGTGCTGTTCTAGTGTCATTCCCACTGACTGCAAAGCCAATTTGTTTAACCTTTCAGATCATATGTTTTTCTCCTTTAATATTCTTTTCACTAGCTGGGCCCACGTCCTCATTTTAGGTTTGACAGCGTTTTAGTAGGTATAGGTGAATGGCTTGGACATGAATTGAGCTGCGGTTTGGGGAAGGCCTCGAAGGGGACTGGCAGCGGCTCCTGGGCCTGGCAGATCCCCATGTACTAAATAGAAGTGAAGAAGTTAAAGAATAGACAAGGGGAGGGAGGGTGGGGCACGAAAACGAGAATGAACAGCTTGGAGAACTGGAGGAACATATATAGATAAGAACCGGAAGGAGTGTGTTTGGAGGGATGGTCCCGCTACTGAAATTCCGATACTTTATCTCCAATTCAAAACCTGCACCCGTGATATTACATTTAGGAACATCAAAGCTGTAAACGACCTCCCTTAAACCTGTATTTTTTCAACTCCTCATGATCTGGTTTCCTGTTACAAGACCAACCTTCAAAACCTTAATACCGTGCTCCTCTCAAACACAGATCTGTTTCCTTTTCTCACTCAGCACCTTACACCCAGCTTGCGCCTTCTCAAAGCTAAGGGGCGCCAACTGAAATGTTTCTTTAAGAAAACCGGTCTAACCGCACACAAAAAAATGTATAATAATCACATTGAACTGTATTACCTCCTCCAAATCTACATACTATTCCCATTTATACTAGTGTATGTAACCCTAAGTCTCTTTTTTCTTTGTTTAATCATATGACTAGGCCTCCTGACTCTTTTCCTTCTCATATGTACGCCGCTGATACTTGTAACTCTCTCAGGTCGTTCTTCACATTCAAAATTTGTGATATTCACTAGCAATTTAACTCTGCAGGAGCTGTAATCTTTGAAGATGACTCCCTCCCCCCCTCCGTCAAATAGTTTCCAGAGTTGCGATGTGTGCTGATAACGAAAAGACTTGTTCTGTTTAGTTTTTTAAAAACGTTTTACCTTTTAGTAATGCATCTCAAACTTCTGTGCTGCTATATCTCTATGGGACCGTGTACAATATGTTGCTAACTTTTGGAACTATTGTGAGGCTCCTTGATCTGCCATTACTGTAAAAAATTGGTCCATTGGAGTGAACAGAGATGACTCCCTCACTGAGTGGCTCTGGGCAGTACTGGGTGTCCTCTGAAGTGAGTGTACCACATTTCACAAAAACGACAACAAACACTACAGCAGAAAGAAACCAACTTGCTGTTTGCCTTGTCTCAGTACAGGGACCTCCAGCGAAGAAGAGTATTTTCCAGGCGTGTAGCACTCAAGTTAAATCACTTGTTTTTTTTTACAAAAGAAAACATATGATCATCACAATATATTGTAATCTAATGTAAATTTTTACTCTCAAGTTTCCAGTCGTGTCCTACTCTCCACTAGGACGTGATTGAAGATTAAATAAAACTGACGAGGAGAGAGGAGGAATGGACTGTGAAACCGCATTAACATTGTTGATGTACTTTTTCGTCCCTTTGTGTCCTAGTGAGGTTAAGAAATAAGGACTTCTGTGTTTATGACTGTCTGAAGGTATTGTGCTTCAAACTGTTTACGGCTTCGTGTGTTTGTGAGCGTCTGAGAGTGTGAGTCACTGCTTGCAGCCAGGAAGGCTTTCCCAATTTTCAGTAATTGGGTTTAGTGTCTCGCTCTGCTGAGCCCTGACTGTGGTTCTGTTTTGTTTCAATTCGGAGGAATGCTATCACTGAATTGAGATTATGTAAATGACATGTCTTGTCTTTTATATGGCTCTCTGTTTTTGTTTACCACATCCTCTACTTTCAAATTTAAACAGTAGAGACCAAATCATACATTTAAATTGCAGTTTGTTTTTGAAAGTTCTAATAATAGACTAACAAAAAACAATAATGTCCAAATTTAATTGGCAATTTTTCTTGTGTATTCATTATATGGGGTACAACAAACATACAGCATATCATCATATATGCATAGTTCCAGTTACTTTCTTAAGGCTAGTTATTGTTCAGAGCTGCCAGAAAACAACCGCAGCATCGCACATTCATATACAAACACTAGAACTGAAATCATTTGGCTTGTGCAATTATTATTAATAATTAATTTAGGCTTTATTGTTTCTGTGCAGTTGTAATCGCCTGGAAACAGCTGTATTAAGGATATGATTTCTCCGTTGCCTAACAACACCTCAAAGCTCAGGCTGAGATGTGTTATAATAAAGCAATCAGCAGAAGTGGAGGGGAATTCTTTCCTCTTGGTTTGATGGACAGTTGCTAAGGTTGGTCTCCCTCACCTGGGAGCCAGCAGCTTAATGGTAAAGCAGACAGAGGTATGCAGTAAGAATGGCAGCAAACTGGAGAGCCAGACAAAAGAGTCAAGCCACAATCAACTCAGTGTTTACTCGGAAAGAGCAGATCAAAACCCCGGTGAGATAAGGAGGGTGGGAGAGAAAATAAGAGAAAACACATGCTTTGGAAAGAAGGGTAGGGGCTCTGGGTTTGCCTTTTGTTTTCTCTTTTTTTCAGTTTATTAGCTTTTATTAGCTCACATTGCTCAGATTTTTTCTTCTCACAGCTAAAAATCTGATTTCTACATTTGCATTATCTCATAACTGTTGTAATGATAAAAAGTCAGACAGAGGGGCAGGGACACAAGCTTCTGTGGCTTTGTGGATTTCTCTTAGCTCACTGTAATTAGTACAAATAAAGCCCAAGGACTGTCACAGTCATAAGAGACTGAGTGGGTGGCACTAAAATTGTCAACACTGGATGTAATTTCTCAAGACTTTATATAACACTGCCAACACATGATTATAATTGGGTTTAACAAAGATATACAAGAAGGAAGATAATGTCAGGACTGATGGACAAAGAAAAACAAGCATTACCAATTGTAGCCATAGTTCTGTGAGCTGGAAGTACAGCCCTTGTGGTCAACACTCTCCAGTGTGCGGCTTTCATAACTAACCTAGCATCCTCTAAGCCAGCTGGTCACAAACAGAGGCACGAGGTTGGGCGAGTCCAGCCTGTACCCATAGAAGGTCTTTGTGAGAGGCTGTTGAATGGATGTTGAATAAATGTTTTGACTGTACAGCACATATTTCAAACTAGTTCTGAATTGGTATGACCTCAGGCCACCACAAGTGTTATGGTAACCCCCTTCAGCTTTAGTCTAATCCCTGTACATTTCATTCTTATACTCTCGTACTATTATATACACATAAACATGAACATATGCTACCACATTAATGCATGAATTGCCACCTACTCCTACACTATAAACACACTTACTTGTTGTCTTAATTAATTCAGTCTGCGGCACTGAAAAAATGTAGCTATTGCATTATGTGAGACATGCACTGAGGATTTATTATTTTTTCAGTCCTTGTCCTTTTTTTGACCATTTTAAACCATTAAGCCACATTTTTTTTTTTTGACTTCATGGCTTCTCGGTTTGTTTTGTCCAGGAGGGTTTGGCCTGGGTTCATCGGCTACTTCAAATATCCAAGGCTTTGATGTTGACTCATTCCTATTTCTGTTTCATTTCTGCTGGCATGTTTGTGTGAACAAACACCACAACCCCTGAACAAACCAGGTCTGTTATGTTTTGCCACATTCTGTTTTTATTGTGTGGGTGGACAGCAAAAAAATCTATTTGTGATTTGATTTTGATTTATCGACAAACTGTAATTCTGTTGTTGTGTGTGTGCTGTGTGTACATCACTACCTCAGACTTTTACAAAACAAAGTTTTACATCTTATGCCTGATTCAGCTCCACACTGCTTTCTTTAGAGGAGTAAGACAGGTGTAAAGAGAAGCATACCAGAGTATGTGCAGCTGATATGAGATAGCTGAAATGAAATAATAGGAATTAGGTTACTGAATAAACATTATGTTTAAGTATTTGAAATAAAAACACAACAAGCATTATGCTGAACTGTCCTGTCAGCTATTGTCCTATATACCAGGGATGTGTAATTCATTTTCTCATGGGGCCACATGAGAAACTGGGACTGCACCAATAAGCTGAACTCAATTCTGCTCACTATTAATTTTATACAGGGCTGCATTGGTGCAGCCCATCCATTTTTAGCTTTATCAACTCACATTGGCCACAATTTACAGTTAAGTAAAAAAAGAAGAAAAAAGGAAAATAAAAAGGATACTGTACCAACCATGTAATATTTTCAAGGTATGAGTTGAAAATATTGGACCAGGATTGGACCAACATCCTATCCATACATCTGATCGGTAGTGTGTAAATGTGGTCTGTATGGAGGACTATGAGAATAAATGGAGATGCATTTTTCAAAGCAGCAAGAGTTAAAGCTCCCCTGTCAATTCAATTTTCCTTCACCACACAGTCAAGGTCAAGGTAATGAGATTAGTCATCCTCGAGGAGATTGAATAACGAGCATGCAATTAGTTATGCATATTAATAATAAAAATTGAGTTGACTGCTCTCCTTACATGCATGAGATGTATCTCCTGTTGAAGCAAGTTAAAGCAAGACTTTAAAATTTTTAGTGATAAACTTAAATAAATAAACTTCTATGTTGTAGTAAGATGAAAAGACACCTGTGAATGAAAATGATTGCCAATGACATTTTTCACTCTATTAGCTATGAGCTGGCAGTACTAGTGTAAATCAGTGGAATATAGCAGGTGATGGGTCTGTTTGTGTGGGCAGCAGCGATGGAAGCAGGCTCTGCATGATGGCTCCACCCCCACATCACACCTTTGCAGCATGTAGCTGACACAGCTGTGCCTACCTCTTTTGCTACTATTGCACTTTCACCTCCTAATCATCTTCAAGGGTGGTGAGGAAGCCTGACTCTATGCACACATATACACTGTCACAGAAGACAGAATGTGTGCCCCCGAGGACTCAAACAATCACACAGCTGCATGCAAAAATCCACCAATTCTCATATACGACACCCTGCCAGGCTCCTCGGGCTGCGCAGCTTGCGTGACAATCTGTTCCTAATGTATGGGAAATGCCACATGTGCATACATTATGCAGCTAAATCTGTCAATGTAAAAGCCGTTAGTAGCCTGAGGTTACAGCTGCACGCACGGACCTTTACCAGACAAACTCATCTGTCAGTTGTGGAAGGTGCCAAGGGCGAGCGGAATTGTGAGGATGTTTGAGCAGCAGCTGGAATTTGATAGTCATTTCTGACACTGTGGGGCTGTTAAGTGTGAGCGTCTGTGGCCTATAATCCAACACCACCACAGCGGCAGGCTAATTGCTTGTGTAAAACTCCATTTGACAGAGAGAAGAGTGTTAGGTTTATGTGATTGACGCACATCAGAGAATGATGCGAGTCAAACCAAAATAGCCCCCCCCTCCCAGCTGTGTCCAGGTTTATTGAAACCCCTGTCTGCTCTGCTCTCATTAGAAGCATCTCACTGGAACATTACTCTGTTGCTCCTCAGCGTTCTTTCAATTCTCTCATCATCATCAAAGCATCTCTGAAGTATACGCTTATCATTTCTCGCCATCAGCCTTGATCTCCTTACACCTCTGAGACATTTCTTCTTTGCCACCTGCCACCCAGACATCGTAAACCCAACCACCCATACAAACACACTCACACACACACACACACACACACACACACACACACACGCATGCTCACATGCCAGCGAAGCTACGAAAGGTCGGCCGAATGCCAGTTTCAATTCGATGGTCTCTCTGGTCCCTCTCATGGTTTCCCCTACTGCTGGGCTCATCAATTATAAACAACTAGTACATTGAGTGTGTGTGCATGTGTGTGCGTGTACACATGCAGGTGTGCTTGGGTGGGGATACAGTTTTGTCAGAAACAAAACAACACTTTGCGTGACAGCTTATGGGCAACTAGGTGGGAGACACTGAGACACAGTGGCAGTGTGGGTTTGAGGCTTTCTCATTAATATGCTCTCTGGTTTTTATGTGCTGCATGTGTTCTGTATCTAATTGCCTTTCAGTTGACCCACCTGCTTTTGCCATATGAAACACTGCATAGTTTGCCCCGTGAAAGAGAATTTCTCAGGAGAGAAGGAATTAGATCACACACGCACATACTTGTGGCAGAAGCGCACACACACTTTTACCCGTGCATGCACTCCGAGGATGATTAGGTAGGAAGAAAGTGAACAATCTATGTGGAGGGAGTTCAAAGGCATCCTTGGAGAGTTTTCAGCAGCAGTAGCAGCATCATTCTCTTTTTTTGTCCTCCTCTGGCTCTGCCTGGGGATTCTCTCGTCTTGCCTTTTATTGGTCGTGCTACAAAATAGAACGTAAAAAGTGTGAGCAAAAAGAGGGAAATTAGTCTTTTGTAACCAAACCAACTAAGCTGAGGCCCACTGCATTCCTCCAGGGCCATCAAAGCCTGTAATGGGGACATGTCATGGAAACAACAACAACACATGAAAATACACAACAACAAAATACACTGAAAAGATTTTTATATTCAGTTTTACCCAAACTGCAGGCTTGAACTCCAAACTATGCACAGAGCCATTTACTATACTCATTAGCTACTTTTATGTTTTTTTGCTGAGTGTAATTGTAGATTGAAAGCTTGATGACTACAACAAGACTCTTACAAATGCAAAAATCACAAACAGACCTGACAGATTCATATTTGGGTGGGATCAGTGTGCATCCTCCACTCGACAGCTGAACCTGCCTTACGGCCCCCACGGGAATAACTGGCTGGGGCATAAGCTGCACAGAGGGTCAGATGCAAATGTTGCAACATACATGTCCTAAAGGTCTGGTCAAGTCCACTTCCCCCCTTGTTTTTTGCAGTGGATGCAGTGGATAAACAACTTTTGGGGCACCTGTATTTCCCAGTAACAAATATCCACTGTTGTCAAATATAGTCAACAATAAATTAAAAGATTACAAGTCAACATTTCACAGTCACAGTATGCTGAAATTGGTGCACTATATTAATAATTTCTTCCTTGCTGCTAATTCTGTTTTTATAAGCCTAGGCATGTAAATGTGTGGATCACATTTCCGCAGTATTTTAGAACAGCATAGCTTCACAGTTCCTCAAGAGTGAATATTTAATCCCTCTTGCAGCCATAGAGTTTTCAGAATTATTATTATTTCACTATTTTTCAATTTTAGATTGTCTGGCCAAAGGACTGATGAGCTAATTCAACGGTAAAGTGTCTTTCATCCATTCATCCACAATTTACAAGAACTAGAACCAATTATAACCAATACCTAGAGTATCGGTTATCATTTACACTGTGTTCAAGGTCAAGGTCACATTTGTCTTTTTTCAGGTACTTTTACAATTAATTTAACATAAGATTCTCAATTTTAATATATTTTGCATACACAAAATGATAAAGAACTCATGAAATTATGTGATTGCTTAAAATATCGCTTTGTCATACATATTGCAAACCAGCTGTATCCTGTTGGTATGTACTGATCATGATCTTATTGGTCATGCTCACAGAGGGAGTGGTCCTGCTGGTTCACTCTCCTGTCAGGAAGACTTGGGACCTTCCTATCGCCATTATACTAATATCAGTAATATGGTCATAAGGTCAGTGCTGTGATATATATGGTGATGCGTTTAGATATTTTCATTCGTTTTTATGGCCATGGTTACTACTGACCAGGTAGTCTTAATACTCCTGAATTGGAATTCACAAAAAGCCTGCATAACTATAAATTGTTTTTAATGTCATTATGTTCCCCAAGTCCAGCAGCAAAATGTAAACTGTAGAAGCAATAAATTTATGGGAAAAATTATGCAGAAGGTTTGCTTTGATTTCTTTATGATTTTAGCCACACAGCACCTTTGTAGACCACATTACACCCTTATTTCATGTCAAAATTTTGACAGGATAGTTTTGCAATCGGCAGCTTGGTTGTGTTTTGCTATTTGCAGGAACAGTTCTAGATAAACAATATATACAATTTATACAAAGTAATTTAACCTGTAGAAATATTTTTTAAAAAGGCACATCTTTTTTGTGTGTATTGTACATCCTGCATTAATTTTTCCATTCTTTTCCTGCTTATTGATCATCCTGTGATTCCCCCCCGGACACACACACACACACACAAACTGTTACTCTGTGTCCTGTAGTTAACCAGCCATGACATCTGGAGCTAAATGGGTGTTAGAGCTGCAGACAGAGGCCTAGAGGGATTATAGACTGACCTGAAATAGAGGAAAAACTACATATTTCTTTTTGGCTGCTTTCAATAGTCCTACCAGTTCCCAGTCAGCATAAGGAACATAAAGATAGACTGCTGACACTGATTAAACACTTTCTCAGGATGCCCTGGTGAGGCCTGGTGCTCTCAGCTTGCACTCTGGCTTAAAAGTGTTTATTTAGCCACATATAGCAGAGAAGGCTGTAGGAAGACTGTCCTCTTCATGGCAGGTTTTTATTAGTCTGACTTGTTTCTTTGTATCTCAGTACCGCCAGTGGCTGTACTAATTATACTGTGTCACTTTCTCCGCCTCTGTTCTCTCCCCACTTTTCCTTATCTGTTCTTCACTTACTTTCAGGATGTCGCCATAATGCTTTAGACCCCAGAAGCTTTTCTAACTTTTCTGATAGTTTCATACATACTGTATAGATAAATTATGAAGAATATAGCTGATTCAAAACAGGTGGTGATCGTGTTTCCCTGTTCAGAGGTGCTACTAGAAAACACCTCAGAAAATCAAGCAGTAAATATGTGAATCGCCTGAAAAAGCACTGCAAGCTAAGGCTTCCATATCATATTCAGTGGTGGTGATGGCTTGTGCATTGCGGATGATAAATTTAACCATAGAATGCTGTGGGTAAAGTAATGTATGCATCTGTAGTAAAAGGGTGTACTGACTTTTTTTTCTTCTTTATGTTCAGTCAAGTGATTCTGGTAACTCTGTTGCTATGACACCAGGGCTGTGCATAAGGGGCCCACGAGGGAGAAAAATTAGGTCGCCTTTTCCTTGTATAGACCATCATTAGTATTGCACAGAAACATTATGAAATGGATGCTTACTTTCTGTAAAATAAGTCTCGAGCTTAATCTAGAGATGGGTAGATAAACTGTACGTGCATTCAAACATGACAGCCAGGCTGCAGAGCAGCTTCTCCAGAAGCTCGGGACAACTGATTCATCTGATATATAGTTGTTTTTAAACTTCAGGTCACTTAGTAACATAAATGGGTCATCTTTCTTGTGTGTCCTGGCCAGTGGCCTTATAAATTGCGTTATCCATTCTGCTCTGCCTCCAGTACCTGGAGGACAAAGATCTGTCTCAGGAGAAAGAAACAGGATGTGACAACGCATGCCCTATAATTTATGATCCTTATGGCCCCTGGCCTCAAACTGAAGAGACTGGGCTTAAAGGAGAGGCAGAGATTAAAGACCACTGAGGGGGCATGGGATGATGTAACCTGTGGGTATGTGGGTGCGCGAGCACTTCTGTTTGTCTCGTGTACTTCAGTACATTTGTGTGACCTGTATGCATACGAGTGTGTGTGTGTGTGTGTGTGTGTGTGTAGGTGGGTGCTCATCCATCTGGATAGAAGCTCTTCTCCTTGTGAAATCACATGACATCTAAAAATGAGGGATAAGCAGACTTGACTCATGGATGGATATTTTTAGCTCCTGAGAACACTCACTCTCTCACACATACAGGAAATGTAACACCGAAATGAACTTGCCATCACCTGTGGCTTTAGGTTAATATGATCCTTGTTCATCTTTTGTATCTACAGGTACACGGCTGCTGGAGGATGAAATGAGTTATGAGAGCAAATAGAGGAGCCGCTGATTGGGATTATCTCAAGAATGTCTGTCTCGTTGTACCGGATATGAGAAACATGAGCAGACAACTAAACTGATTAAGGCAGATTTAAAAGAATGATACTACCGGAGGTAGTCGTATGGATGTGATTTTTATGGCTGTCTTTCTCTCTCTCTCTCTCACACACACACACACAGACACACACACACGACATACAGCAAGTCCTAAATTATCGCCTAAGGAGACTTGAAAAAAGTGAATCATGGCGTCCTGATTTGATAAGAATTGAGCAGCATGACGGGCTCATGCTGGCCAGTTAGAAAGGGAACATATGGCGGCTCAGAGCCAACTCCCATCTGCCAGCTGAGACTGTTGAGGCGACGCTCCCACCGCTGTGGCACCTGATCCCCCCAGCAAGCCAATTATACAGAGTGAATCATCACAATTTTATATTTGTTTTTCATTTTGAAGCATATGACAGGACATAGAACTGGACAAGCTATAGGACCACTCACAAAACAACACAATCTTTATGCCTTCAGCAATATACACATGTCAGTTTGAATAGAGTTACACGCTCGACACCTCTAATGAGTCATGCTCCCTTGATTTTGGCTTGCTATGATTATTCTGCATTATTCTGCACCGTGGTCACTTAAGCTAGAGCGAGTTTATTGTTTCACATCTATCAAACCAAAATACATGAGCTACTTTGTCTACATTCATAAACATAAACATATATAAGCATCTAAATATTCATCCATTCAGATATACTCTCTCTCTCTTTTATTTTTATTACCAGCAGTCACACATCTGTCTGCTCTTAAATGTAGACAGTTTGTATGTGAACCTTACTGCTTTTCTCTTCTGCCCTCTCTACTTTCCTTGGATGCTGTGGGACTTCCTGGAGGCACGCTGCAGGCAGTGCAATTGATGATGAAAGGTGTCCTGAGTTGACACATGTTAAATTAGATGCACACATACAGACATAGCCCTGAGAAAGCCCACTGATAATCTTGTTATAATTGCAGGGGAGTCGTCTTTTTGTAACATAGTACAAGCCACTTTAATGCTTAGGAGGGTATGAAGCATGGCTGACCATCAGCATGATATCAAAATTATGACCAAAACCTTTTAGCGGAACATGGCTGAGGGTCTATAATGAGATTATCTTCAGAGTAATGATTAAAGTGATGCTTGCAATGAAGGATGATGACAGTAGACTTACCTCTGAATCTACCTGCTCCACTCTCCCTCTAAAGGCGTTTCTCAGATCAAAAAGCGTGTACATAAAAAAATAATAAAGCCAAACAGATTAAATCAACTGTTGGTGAGTCATTTCCCGTGTGTGCTCTCCCTCTTTCGCCCTATCTCTCTCTCGCTCCCTCTCTCGCGCTTTTCTCTCTCTTTCTTTCATTCTGTCACCTTTCCATGTGGCATCAGTCTGGTTCAGTGAAGTGCAAACCTCGATCAGAACAACAGGGAAGAAGAGAAATGGATTGCGGCAAAAAGGAAGGACAAGAGTGGCAGAGGGAGATAATGCAGAGAAAAAAAAATGCATAGGCATAAAGTAAGATTGGCAAAACTGGGGATGAAAGGACAGAAATGAAGGGAAGGTGCTACCAGGGTGTGAGATTGAAAGTAGGCAGCTAAAAGCAGAAGAATGTCTGCCAAAATTTTTCATGAAGAGAGTGTTGTGTATTTTTGTCTTAACGATCCTGTTTTTTTGTTTTTGCTTTTTTTTCCTGTAAATTTTGTGGTTCATATCTAGTTTTCCACTCTTCAGAATGGTGTGAGCATGTGTTAATACACTTGAGAGATAGAGTTTTACAAGAAGAAGGTGACAGAAAATAAATGTGAAACTCATCCACACAGTCCCACCTTCACATTTTTTGTCTCTGCCTATTTCTGGTGATTTCACCTGAATTTCTATGATATTCCTTCGTCTGGTCCATACATCACTACTAGTGTCTTTATGCTTCTGTAGTCATTTATATGTCCATACAAGGCAAAAACTTAGAGATAACAATGTTCATTAATTAGGCAACCTAGTATTTTGACTCAGACTAGACTCCATCTGTCTCATTAGACAACTGCACAGACATTTTTGTAAGATATTTGTCACGGGTTTCAGACAGACTCAGGCTCAGACCTCCTTTTGCAAAGAGATTTATGTGTGATTTATTTACATTGTTCACCAAGTGCAATATATACAATGTGCAAGGGGGTGGGGTGGGGTGGGTTCAGGGCTCCAGGGTCCGTGAGAGGGAAAAGGGGAAAAGTTCACACACCGATGCTCTCCAGAAAACTCTCCACTCTCCTCCGCAGCGGGGAAACCAGAACAGGTCCAGGGAAATATATTTACAAGAGTAGCTTAGTCAGAAACAGGCTAGAGAAAACACACAGATTCAGATATTGGTTGCCGGGCTAACTAACACAGGTTACTCAATGATCCAGCGATGAGAACCACAGAAGCGCCATCTTAAGTAGTACTCAGAATAACAGGTAGATTAGCAGCATGTGTGACAATCAGGGCAGGTGCGTGGGCCAGAGGCGGGAGCCTGAGGTGAGCTCCGCCCAGGCAGAACAGAGACAGGGGAGAAAGAGAGAGAGCACAACAAAAACAAAAACAGAAAACATGTAGCCTGACATAGAGTCAGCCAGCGAGGCATGGAGACCATGACAATATTATTGTTCCCTAAAGGATGAATCATGCTGATATGAATTTTCCCCTAACTGACATGTACAGTTTGACATGTTGGCTTTAAGGCCTCAGTTATACAGGCCTAGAGACCAATAGGTGACTCCTTGGCAATCACAGGGTGCAAGAGGAAAAATGTGTGTTTGCTCACAAGTTGGCAAGTGGTTGCCGGTAATTGCAAAGTATATGGTGCTGCACCAAAAATCTCCTTGAAATTGCTTTTGTTGTCGCAGTCAACTGTAGTTTGCACTTGACAACTACAATATTTGCAGAGTTGTAGTGACGCTATGAAATGCATCACACAAAATTTTTTCCAATTCTCTTGATTGGAATGATGAGGCAAAACTCTTAACGTCAGTTGTCTCCATTGCTTGTTGCTTTTTTACTTTGCATGTTTTCCATTTCTGTTTTCATCATGTTTTTTCAAGTTTGACTCCCACTCTCCCAGTACACCTGTGTGACTGAGGCCTAATGAAAATACAGCAGAAGACACACGAGTGTAGCGGATATAATGTAATCTGTGCAGACATTTATGGTTACCACCATGGACTTTTTTTTTCTACTCCCACAAGCAGGTCAAAGTTTTGTTTTGTAATGTGGGATATTTTACAATTGGAGACAGACTAGATTAAAGATTTGTGTTAAAATGCTCCCCCTACTGACACTTGAGGTGGACTGACTTCATTTTTAGTCCCCATGTTGAGACTGGCATTTATCACTTTAAGTAAAATGTATATTGGATTGATTACAGTTAAAGATGCCACATTTACAAGTCCCAATTCCAGTTTGTCCAGATGTATAAAAAATAGTCTTGTTGTGTCATTTGCATGAAATTCTGTTGCATTTATTCCTCATTAGAAAAGTGCTAACTTTCAGCTTGTGAGCATTAGAAAAGCAGTTAATATCAGCATGTTAGAATTTGCATTACAATACTGTGCAGATGTTTTGAGTCACTGTTATTGTGTCAACAGATTTTGCCAGGAAAATGGGACATATGCACAGATTAACTAACCAGGTTTATTTTAACTGTATATGCACCGACAGTCTCTCGGGTCCCGTGTCAGGTCTGCTGTAGTTGGTTTTTTAGGCCTCCCGTTTCTTCTTTTGTCCTCCACTTGTTAGGTTGGTTAATAGCGCTTTGGGAGTCACTTATTGGTATAAAAAACTATTTCATGTCTGTCAGACTGTGTTATCTTTAGTATTTTTTATAGAATAAATCAACAAAATGGGAAAAAAAAAATATATCTTTGAGACAGCCTACTAGTATCAAATTACCTAAAGACACAATTTAAAATGGCTTCTTTTCCACGTTATCTGTGATGTGTTGACACAGTGGTTCGTCTCTTGAATTAGGTGCCATTTTTATGCTAGGGTGATACATAGGTCAGGGTTAAGTGGCTTAGCAAAAAGAATAGACATAAAAATAAATAAAAATATTACTCAGAAAATGCTGAAAATGATCAGGTACAAGTATTGGAGCTACTGAAAAGGCAAAGATTGCCCAAAGAAAAATATTAAAAGACCTTCAGAAAGTCTGGAGAACTGTTGATCAGTATAGGTTTAAAAACTACAAAGTCAAGTCTGGCTCCTTGGAAGCAAAATATAAGTAACTGAGAGGTGGCTCAATACTTTTGCACAGAACTGCACTAAAAGGGCAGTTACAGAAGACAAATGCTTCAGCTGAACTGGCTGAATCATCGCTCTCTCCTGTTAACTTGCAACAAAATAGATAATAATTTAATGAAAATGTCACAGATTAGTATTGTAAAGGGGACATAAACAGACATAAAAGAGTGCCTTTCTTCAGATCAGCATGTTTTTTTTCATGTGCTTTATTTGTGTTTGAAAGGCCTGAAGTATCATTAACAGCTGTCAAGTAATAGACTTAGCAGGAGGTGGACAGATAATGACCGAGAGAGGGAAAAGAGGGCTACTGAACTAATGAACAGTGGCTTTTGTTATTCTTTTTGTCCCCTCCAAGCAGGAGTCTGACTATTTATTAACAGCTCATTATTGGACCAGGATGGCCCCCTGACACATACGGCCTACTACTAGTTCAGTTAATTACAAAACAGTAAATTTGAGGCAGGTAGCAGAGATGTTGTACAGTCACTTTTATGAGTAAGTGCTGGTTCTGAGTATTGAAACACCAAATACGGGAAAAAGAAGTGTTTCATTTTCTGGTCATAAATCAAAAAATTTCCCCAAAGGCTGACCAAAACCAAAAATCTCTTAGTGGCATAGGGGAGAAAGAGGAGTGAGCTATGCTGCGTCAGCAGCCCTATTCTTGTCTTCATTCTAGGGGAAGCTTCTGTTTCACCTACAGCAACAAGTTGTGTCTCTGTCTTAAGTGGCCTCTTCTATTCCCTGTGTGTGGAGCGGTCAGTGTCCAGAGGCTGTGGAGAAGTGAAAGCAATGACCACAATACTAAAAAAGGAGAAGATACTTTGACACTGAAATGAAACAATTGGAGAAAAATTAGAAAAAAATAACATTATATAAATGTAACAAATAAACAATGCACTCATTGGCCACTTTGTTATGCACCTCTTGCTATTACTACATTAAGTTTGACTGAATTGGCTGGATGCCCATGATTCAACTCTCCTGTTGAAATCTGGTCACTGTAGAAATTATTTGATTTGAGCTTTGTGACGCTGAGTTAACCTGAATATGGGTGCACTGTCATAGGCAACAGTATTCAGGTAGATTGCGGTGTTTAAATGATGGTCTGATGGTGCTAAAGCACTGAAAGTATGCCAAGAAAATATACCCCACGACATTACACAACGTCAACGCGTCATTCTGATGCTCTGTTTGAACTTTAGTAGGTTTTCTTGACCACGTCTACATCGACCTGCTCCTATCGTAAGCTAACAAATGCAATACAGTTCTTTTTTTTCTCTTCTTGGCGGGAAACCCTGAAGGCAGCAGTAGGGGAAACACTGCTGTCTCACTTGTTTTGCATCATGATATACCGCTCTGCCTGGCAAGTAAAATGTCAACCACAGTCTTTCACTATTATTTTAATCATGCTCCTTATCGCACCAGAAGATCACTCTTGAAAGGTGGAAATTAGGCAAAGTGAGTGGGCGGGGGTTGTGAAATGTGGTTATTTCAGTCTTCCACTGTGGGGAAAATAGAAGCCCTTCTGATATTCAGGGGAATAGTCATCTCTCATGTGATTCAAGGATGCTTCACAGCTAGAAAATCCACACTAGAACATATTATTTATGAGTTTTCCATTCGCCTGTATCAAATTTATCATCCTCGGGTGCTGTTTTTGGCACTTTCATTGTTTTGTAGCAAAACTGTTGAATTGGATTGTCTATATTTAACATCTGTTCACGCCAGATATTCCAATATTTTCTGTATATGAGTCACTGCCTACATGATATACATTTAAACTCCTAATGTATTGAAATATTTCTTTCAACAAACATCAAACATTACTTTTGTTTTGTGTAATTTTCTCTTGCCACAAATCTATCCAAACATTATTATTTATTCAGATGTTTGTGTTAAAATTTTTAATGGTTTTATGACCTCCAACTTTTTTATCTTTCCTACATATTCTCCTGCCATTTGCTGCTGCTGCATTGGCCCAATTTCCCCACAGCAGCCGTTTAAAGTTTCATTTTGTCTTATCTCGTGTGTAAGGTAAACAGACTCATTAAGCAGGTTGTGATTATAGTTAAGCTTTGCTGCAATGAGGGTGGCACACTGCAGGGGCTCAACTCATGCACTATGGGGAAATCAACTCTCCCTCCAGGGAGAGACTCCTAGCTTGTTGCATGACTGTAGCTACAGGTGCAAGAGAAACTATTACTCATGAGGCCTTGTTTTTCTGCAACACAGACATGCACACACACAAAGACATGCACACACACACACACACACACACATATGCATGGACACAGCTGTCGCTTCTTTTTTTTGTTTTTTTAAATGTTTTAACGCAACTTGTATATATTTGCACTTTTCTTCAGAAGCACTTTTCTATTAAAACTTGTTGCACATTCAAATTTTCCTCACTAGCTTCAGCTAAACAAATACTAACAAGCATGATTATAAGTGGTAATTGAGAGAGCATGCAGTATGTGGCATGAAGCAGCCATCTGTCTTTAGTCCTGAACACAGTGTGCTGTTCCTCTTGTGGTAGAGCCTCCTGGCTAAAACTACCAGTCGTTGATTTGCACACCCACAACATTTTGTTCTGTCAGTGATGTTAAGGATCAATACTAATTGCCCATTCAGCAGTGGTACTATTATCGCTAACGCAACAATCCTGGGCTGAGATTTAGCCTCCCCGCACACACACTCGCACACCCATCAACGGCTATTTTTACACAGATTAGATAATTCCCATTTCTGTTTTAAAGGCAAACTCGCAGAATAGCCCATCCTCACGCAGAATCAATTCTGCTCAACAAAAGCTGTAAGAAGCTCTGAATATTTTGGGCACAGCAAAACACAGAGTAAACCCTGTGAACTGAGATGAACTTTCCAAAGATCAACTTGTCTCAGCGACTCAGGAAACATCCCTGAGGTGAGCCATGGGTGACAGCTGCTGCCGCTCCACTGGCACAGGTAAATGCCAGGAGCCCCACTTGGATACACTGACTTACTGACACACACACACACACACACACGCACACACACACGCACACACACACAAACTGCTGTGTCTTATAAAAATCTAAATGGAACAAAAGCAGGTTTAGCATTAGTCACACTACAAGCCGCAGAGAACAGAGACAGATGACCCAGAAGGAGTTTATGTGTGTCCCTTGTTTTCTTCATAGACATCAATAAAACACACACATTGTTGCAAGATCAGAGAAGAACCCAGGGATTCAGAAACAGGCCTTCACTGTAATGGTTCAGAACAATAATAATCTTTATCTTGCTTGTGTTTGAGTTTGTTCCTGGAAAATGAATAGAACTACAGCTGAATAGCACTAAAATGATTCCATTACAGTGGCACTAATGATTGAGTGTTTCCATAGTCTAAAAATACAGATTTTTTAAATGCATATTGTCCTTGCTTTTCATTAGGACAACTTAGTCATCTGTATGCATATTTAGATTCCTGGATTTATATAGTTAAACTTGGAGTATAGTAGATGTCAGTGTTAGCTGTGGTCTAATTTCTTCCATGTTCCCGATGTGGGGTGTTTTTGTGTCGACACATGATGTAATGAGAAGTAGCACAAATGATGTAACAAGAAGAAACACCCATACACATGCATCAGTCAGTCACATTACAATCACATGACTAAAATGGTTTAAGTTGTTCTAGTGCCTCCAAAAACTGGAGCCTCTGCTGTACTCTACTGTAGAGCATTCCTACATTCAGGAATCTGGAACAATTAATACATCCATCTGTTAAAGTCCAAAGTAAATGTTTCACTAATTTTGGTTTTATTTTTGAATTGCAGTACTGCAGAGGACCACCAGGTGTCTGTAGAGTAATAGAGATGTATCCTATTTTAAAGACTCAGATCTCAAATGTAGATTACAGACTTAATGGTTTTACTTGGTCTTCATTCTCTCAGTAACAGGTCATGCCACTTGCCCACAGCCCTGTTGACAAACATACCCTCCCACACACCCACACACACACTCACAGCTCTATGGTAAAAGCAGCATCAGAAGCTTCAATACGGCAACATTAGTCACACTGTCACCATGCACTGAGCAGCCAATAGCCAGTTAGATCCGAAAGAACATGAGTGAACATTAGATTACAAGTATATTGACCACATAGCAGCCTCAAGCTGTGTTTACTTCTGCACAAATGTGTATAATGTATAAAGGCTGCTGCTGTTTATGGATCACATGTTTAGACCATGACCATGTTTCCCAGAAGCTGTTTTCTCATGAGAAACCACTGACGTGTACACCTGTTTGAGTAATACTTAAAAACCTGGAGGCTCTTACTTGTTGCCAACGTAAGTATACAACAACCATTTAAGTGGCTACACATGTAAATACACCAATTTTGCTGTGTCTTCTTTTAGTCTATTTTAACACACAACCACACACACACACACACCACAGACACACAGGCACACAGGCTCTTTTTAATTATTCTGTTCAACATGGGGTTTATTTGCCCCAATAAACAAAAACAGAACAAAACTTACTATCTAAAGTGGAAACAGAAAAAACAACCTTACTGGGATTCAAGAGAGGAAAAATTATACACATTTCAATGTATTTGAGCTAGTTAAGCTTAATTTGCTACAAGTGATAAAGCGTAAAGCATTTCTTATTGCAAACCACTGACAACACGCCACATGTGCTACATATCTAGCACGGTCTTCTCTCTAAACAGCCTCACCTACATGCTGCAGATGCTTTTACTGATGATGAACTTATGTTGCTTACAGCATGTCTGTATTTGTGTCTGGCAGTAAAGGGGAGGCAGCAGCTATAGAGACAGAACTAGTGAGGGACTACAGGTTTGGACAACAGCAGCTGATAGAGATCTGGGGACAAGCGTGCGCCCTCGCCATCACTAAGGTTAGTGTATCTCCCATCTTTCAGATAAACTGTGTTGTTCTGTTTCTCTTTTTATATACAACTAATTCTCAGTTCAGCCACTTCAGTGCATGTATAGCCTACTTGTTACTTACCTGCCTAGCCCATCACTCCCCCATCATTGCCTGTGCCTGGGCGAGACGGACTGGTAATTCTAAATTGACTGTAGACAAAGTGCTGTATGAATATATGGTGACTTATAATCTTAAGCGCATTCATTGACTAGAAAGCTGCTACATAAATTACATTAGTGTATGCATGCATTACTTACACATGAGTTCACTGCATATGTGAATTTCAGGTGATAGTGTCTCAAATTGAACATGGCTGACACTTTAATACTCATGAACACAAAATGTGGTGGTCACTTCCTTTCTGCAGGACAACCAAGACATTAACTATTCAGGATGAAAAGTTCACAGTGGGACCCACTCAGCCTTTTTGCCTGTTATTATGAGTTTCTCTAACACCAAGATATTCTTTGTACTTCCAGTGGCTGTGCTTGCAAATGCACTCAAGCACTCTCACGGTCAGCACACACTCAAAAGAAAGCATAGATTTGAAAAGTTTGAAACACTGCATTTTTCTTCCTTTTTTCCCCTCATTGGTTGTTGCCTTCACTTTACTAGAAGTATAAGCCAAAAAAACAGCATGAGGAAAACCCCAATCCATCTATCGCTATCCAGCCGTCTCAATCAGACTAAGCATCTACATTTCTGTGGGTGTGGATCCATCCAGTCTATCTTAATTTATTGCTGCGAATGAAAAGGGTGACAAGAAACATATTTCCAGTCAGTTGTTTTTGCAGTTCTCTTTTTAATGTGAATTAACCTTTAATCTGCTGTTGTGCTTTTAAAAAGCTTATTTCTTTGGACCATTACACCAGAGGGATCAAACACAGGGCAGTGGTTATTAACTGTGGAATTTTTGTGTGTGTTGTATTTGAATTTTTGTGTTTTAGCAGTATCCCTACAATCTGTTCCATATAACTAGCATTTCAATCTTATTGTTCAATTTTTAATTAATATGATTATTATATTATTAATATGATATAAAGTCCAAATTATTTTCACTTTGCACTTTAGTGAAAATGGCAACACTGCAAACATTTAATGACCATTTAAAAGTGTCAAAGCTGTTTTTTCTTTCTCCTCAACAGTTTTGTAGGGATTAACTCAAATCCAATTAAAACGTTCTTTCAGAAAGTTTTTCTTCAAATTCACACTTTTTTTCTTCCATAAAACTGTTCAAACCAAAGTATGTCATGCAAATTTTTCCAATTACAGAACTTTTTGAGAAAAATAATCCAATCCAAAACCGCAGTTTAAAGCTCACGTCCAATGACATCAGACTGCGGCCTCAGCAACCCAGTTTAATAACCTCCGCCGTGTGTCTCTCCAGCAGACCATTTCTAAAGGTCACAGATTTCACCCCATCCTCCTCACGTTCTATCCCTCTGAGCCTCAGTAATCACAGCAAAACTCGTGATTGTACGAGGGGGCAAAAAGTAACAATTGTGCTACTTACAATTTCATATTTTGCATGAACTTTCATAGAAAATGTTTGATTACTGTGTGGAGGAAATGTTCCAAGTTTCTGTGACATTTGCTTCCAAAAATGTGAGCAGCTCACCTCGGGCAGCACAACACCTGAGCTCACCCAGTGGCACTGCTCCGTTTACCAAACCACGCCGGTCCAGAACCGCAACTTTTCAGCTCTGGTGTGGCTGCAGTTTCATCGTGCTGTGATCTGGACTCTGTCAAGCGAAGAGTGTGTATGTGTGTGTCAGTTGAGGGCTGTTAGGAACACATGTGGTTCCCTTTGACCAGACCGCTGACTTGGTTTAATGCCACGCTGGTTTCCTCAGTGGGCTCTTCAGCAGGCTGATGAATAAGAGTCTGAGCTACAAGACACGTGAAACCCTGCTTTGCTGTCAGGAGGAAGGATGAAAAGAAAAAGAAACAAGAAGAGAGAGACAAAAGGAAATAAAAAAAACCAAGCAAAAGCACAAAAGAGCAGCTAACAGGAAGTTACACATTCATAAAGTGGGGCATTATGCTTACAGGAGGCAACATTACCTCAGTGAGACACCTTTGATATCCCCCTTCAAAACAAGAAAAGAACAGAAGCGGGAACAAGAAAAGTGAACGCCGAGTGGCAGAGTGGCAACATCAGTCAGAGGTGGAGGCTTAGTATTCTCCCCTCATAGTGTGTGATTAAACCCACCACATCCACTTCCCGACTATTACCATTAGCTGTCACTGGCCCCGTGCCTGGCCCTCCACCACCAGCCCCCCAACAGCAAAGCCATACTAGACAAACATGGTCTGGATGGGGTGTCTCACTGCTGCCCACAGCCGCCAGCAGCACGCTACCGCTTACATGACATCACTGCTATTTAAAGAAAATTATAGTCGAAGGAGATGCAGACAGTCTGATTTTACTGATTACCTTGCTGGCCTACTGCTGCTGGCTTCCAAGTATACCACACAAACAGGCATGTGCTTCCTCACGCACACACCTACACCTTGCCAGATAGATTATAGGTTTTCTGTAAGTAATCCCTTTACTGTTCCAACAGCAGCAGCCACCAGGTCCAGACTGTGTGTGTCTGCGTGTGTGTGTGCCTCTTTCTGTATCAGTCTGAAACTTTTCAACACCTGAGTGGAGACAGGAGACATTTTTGTTGCCACACAGCAATAAATTAGTCTAGGCTATAGTTTGCAGTAGCCCCTGGACTTTGGTTTGGTCTTCTAGTACAAATATTAAAGGTAATATTTTTCTGGATATGTGAGTATATTTGTGTTTTTAGGAGCCTGATAATGTTTTCTCAGGCTCAGTGTGTGTGTTTCAGGTTGATTGGAGGTGAAGGCTCATGTGCCTTTTACATTTAATTCAAAGCAGTATACCCTTAGAGACGTTATTACAATCAAGACAGGCATATTTCCTATAGTTGGTGTGTGTTTGTGTGTGTGTGTGTGAGCATAGGGGGGCATGGGAGGGGGGCGGGGGTCGTAAAATCGCTTAGCTACTCTTGTGACCTTTCGTTCCAAGTTTGCCCCTTTGTTTAGTATCAAAAGTTTACCGAAACCTTAAAATGTACACTTGTTACAGATGTTTATTTAGACTTGTACCAAAGTATTTAGTTGATTTAAACGAAGAAGCACAGCTATCATCATAGCTGCCTATAAATCCATTCAAAATCCAAAACTGGCAAGCTTGATTTAATATGATAATTAAAGTAGTTGTGAAATTTCATATTTATGGGAAAATTGCTCTAACAGAACCTCATTTTTCGTTCTAAACTAATAAAAAAATGCAATCAACAGTACTGACCTCATGATACAGCATGCTTTGTGTCCCTTCTCTTGCTAATTTCTTTCATTTATTAAGTTTTAGTATTACATATCGTAGAATATTAAGCATTCTCAGTAAGATTACATACATTTTTTCATAATGAATAAGAACCCTGCCTGAATTGATCTGGCCTGATCCCTTTATAGCTGCTCACCGTCAAGAGAGTATCTCTAATGGTTTCACCAGAAGCAAGATTGAGCCTCCCGATGGTCCTCAACATTTACAGAAAAATGTCATTAAACCTTCTCATGTGAATTTGTTAAAACAAGCAGAAAAAGAGAGTTGTGTAGCGTGAGGAAGACACAGGATGGCCAAGTTATTATGGGCTGGCTGGTTTTGTTCCACACAGGAAATCCATTTAAAAATCTGTGATTTATGATTATTGTGTTTTTGGCCATTTGGGGGAGGCATTCATATGCTGTTGTAGTTCTCACCACCACTTTAAGTATAAGCTCGGTTTCCCTTTTTACAAACAATTTACCTTCACAAACGCTACACAGTTTATATGGTGGGAGCTAACTTTGTCTGCTTGACACTTGACTCAAAGCAAGTAGTAAACAGTAGGTTTCCTGAGTATAGCTGCCTGCTGCAGCTTGGGAAAGGGCCGAGTTGTGGGCTCAAAAACTACAACAGAGATCCAGGAAAACTAAAACACTCTTGGTATATCTGAGAGAAACTGCAGAGTTTTGTTTTAACTCTTTGTAGTACAACTTGCATATAAATACCAGTTGGTTCATCTCATTAAATAAGGAGACACAAGACGCTGGCTGACTTCACTCTCCTCTACCTTTTAATCCTATCAATCATTACCTTCTTTCTTCTTGTTAATATGAACTGTGTGACCCTCAGCAGCTGTAACAGCCTGTTCTCCATCTCATTGAGTCTGTGTTATGATTTCTCAGTCGAGCTGTTACGATAGAGATAATGGCTGCTGTCTCTCTTCTCCTGGATTCATCGCTCTACCTAATGCACTCTGAGTCTTGTTATATCCAATTATCCAATGTGGAGAACTGCCTGTCTCTCCATTTGAACTTTCTTCTGTCTGGAATACATTAGTGAAAATGGAACTAAATGGGTTTTATGCACAGTGGAAGAATTTTGGCCTACTTGAAGTTCATCTCCAATATTTGGAGGCCCATCATGGCAAAAAGGTTGATCTTTCACTAATGTCCTGAATTACACACTAGCCAGTATTTTATTGTTATATTGCACATATATATATATACATATATATATATATATCTACATCGGCCGTAGTGATCGATGTAGCGGTTCCGAATGACAGCAATATCAGGAAGAAGGAACACGAGAAGCTGGAGAAATACCAAGGGCTCAGAGAAGAGCTCGAGAGGATGTGGAGGGTGAAGGTAACGGTGGTCCCCGTGGTAATCGGAGCACTAGGTGCGATGACTCCCAAGCTAGGCGAGTGGCTCCAGCAGATCCCGGGAACAACATCGGAGATCTCTGTCCAGAAGAGCGCAGTCCTGGGAACAGCTAAGATACTGTGCAGGACCCTCAAGCTCCCAGGCCTCTGGTAGAGGACCCGAGCTTGAAGGATAAATCGCCCGCAGGGGCATGCTGGGTGTTTTTTTTTATTATTTTTTTTATATAATAACAATAAATAATTATAGGGTGCAATAAAACATTCACAGGGAGCCAAAAGTTATGGTGTAATTGTTTCTCAAATACAAGGTAGAGAGAAAACTCTAAAAGGTGATTATGAGTACTATGAGTACATTATGGTGTATAAAGGTGTAATTATGGTACAGTAATGGTAAAATTATTAGATGACACATCATTTTACATACATAGATTTAAAGAACTGCCTTTTAATAATAATAGGTTCAGTCATTACTGTATCACTACACCCTGTAATAATTGGTTTATTATTAGCTATACTATTTCTAAAATAATTCTTATTTTACAGCATCTATCAGTTCTATTAATACATCACTTTATATGTGCCCTGTTATTATGAAATGCTTGGACTGCAATTTGTAGGTTATGATCTGAACATTACTATGAACTGTAGCCATAAACTATTTATGGCAGTGATAAAACTTGGCTAATTGGTCCAACAAATTGTGTTCTGACACACATTTATTGGGCTCTAATTGGACAGGACATGAACTCAAATGTTCCTCATGTTCAGCTTGTTCTGGTTCATGAAATCATGCTGTAACCTTTATAATAATGAATAATAATTTCTGTGTAATGCCACAATGCAGAAACTCTTCTATACCCCCGTCCTATCATTGTTAGCAGCAGCTAACAGTCTGTATATTGTGGCATTGATTTTGATGCTGTGAATAATCTGTGGGAAAAGAAACCACAGACAGAGTGTGTATACACACAGACACAAACACACACTCACACAGACACGCAGCACTTCTGTTTACATGTTGGAGATGGAAGATTAGCCAATCATGATGACAGTTCCACAGGCGAATACCTGTCTCGTTTAAGAAGGTGCAGGGTGATTTACAAGGGAATGTGCGGCCAGTAAAAGAGACAGATGCCAGCAGCAGACAGAAAGTGGGTTATATATAAATATATATATGGAAGCATCCCGTGGTGAGGACACTGGGATTTTTTTCCACTGTAGTTATTTTAATGAGATTGGACCTTTTCTCATAGACACAAGAGACAGGGGAGCCGGTGCCATTTCCACCCTCGTCTGGCATCCCAGGCACTCAGAGTATGATGGAGAGGCTGAGGTGAGGATCGGATAACCTGGACTGAATAAGAAGCCTAAGTTGGAGGGATGATAAAGAATATTGCCAAGAATTTATCTTCCTCTCGCTGTCACTATTGTTCTCTATCAATAACCTCTTCTATCCACTTTGTCTTATTGCGGTGCTTTCCCTCAATCATCAGCTCATAATCTATTTCTAACGCTCTCTCTCTCTCTGTCTCTTTGTTTTATTGTCTCTCCACCAGGCCTACCCTCTTGGCTCTTTAACAAAGAAGCAGCCAACAGTACTGGTGATCTGTGGTCCAGATCAAAATGGTTCTATTGGCCTGGTGTGTGCCCGACACCTGCGCATGTTTGTAAGTAACCTATGAAGTACACTAAGGCAGGAGTTATATTCAACAACATGACATGTATGGGACATTATGGGACTCACTGAGCTATTCAGACAATACAAGAAACTAATTTTGCAAATGATTACATCATGACTAACAGGGGATCCCATATACAGGCCCACAGCACTTTACAGAATTTCATTTCAGCTCCTGTAAATGGCTGCAAGCAGTTATCCCATTACCCTCCCTGCAAGAGCTCTCAGACAGTCATGATATCATTGTATTGTTACTCTAGTTAAAGCCGTCTTGCGCCTTGCTTCCACAGCCACGATGTGATGTCATGACCATGATGTCTGCAGCTTAGGCCACATACTGACTGACATTACAAATTATTCTTCAAGGAGCTATCCATCTTCACTGACCCCACTGCAGATCACAGCTTTGAGGGTCCTTTATTCCGAGTACATGGTGCTGTGGTCAGCCCCGGTCTATGACTTTATTACAAGGGAAATTTCGGATATGTGTTTTTGGGATCTTTGGCTTAGAATGGAATGCATCTGTACACTTTACCATATGTGTCTGACTTACTAGATTTACAACACATCGATAGTTCTGATTAAAACCATGTTCTCTTTATTTAAGGAGCTCAACGGCTTTCTGAGAAGGCTCTATCTTCCTTCACCTCCCACTCTGTTTCTTTTTTCTCTAGTCCAAGAACAAGGCCAGAGGTTAGCTTTGAGAAGATCTAGTTTGCCCTGGAATTCCAGAAATGAATAAGAAACGTTTCTGTAACTTAACTTAAGGATTTGGGTATTGATTCCCTGCTTTAAGTATATTGGGTGTGGGGTATTATTATGTCTGCTTGTGTATCCTTTTTTTCCCCTAATGTTTTTACCTTCTGTGTCCATAATTTCTGGTATATTTTTTCCCCTTTTCCCCAAAGTGAAACATTTACTTCGTATTGAAAAGTGCTGCATAAATAAAATTTTATTATTATTATTTTTAAAGAGTCTGCACACTGCACCAGCCTGATCTGGGACCACACTTGTCTGAGCTTGCTCTAACTTGAGAAACTTGAATACTTACTTTGGACTGTGAAGCGCTCTCTCGGTTTAAGACTGTATGTTTTTCATGGTGTGATGTGATCCCTGTCAGCAGGATGACATGCAAGTATACACATGAGACACACACTTTAATACATACACACACAGACACTCATGCACAGCCACAAACCCTGATGCAGAGCTGTGAATGTGATTAGACAGAGCAGAGAAATAAATGATCATTTGCAGGAGAACAGTCCAGCTTGCTTCCCACGTCACTCCAAGACAGCCATGTTAACAAAAACAGGTTGTGTCTGAATCTGTTATGGATTCTTTAATATTTTCCGCAATGCCACATACCTGAGGGCACAAATATTCCTTGATCAAAGCCAGTGTTTGATGAGGAGAAACAACAACTACAGTGGTCATTAGTTCTGGTGCACTGCTCATATTAAAACAGGTGGACATCATGTTAGGTTTGGCTCAGTTCATGTGCTCTGAGGCATTCACCGCATGGAAACTTGTGGCATTAGTTACAGTATGAACTAAAAATGCAAACTACTGTTTTGCTTAGCAGTTTTGTTACCTTTATTAACTCTGGGTGATTACAGTTCAGTAAAATCTAACATTCAAAGTAACATTTGAGACATTTCTTTGAAGTTTTTATTAAAGGGGACATGTTATGCGTCTAACATATATACCTATTACAGTCTTTACTGTTCATCAAAATGAGGTCAGTGTGTGTTAAAGCAATCCATCCAAGCTAAAGACCAAGCCTCAGACCGCTGTGAATGCTTGTTTACCAGAGATTTCCTCTTCTCTTGTGTGGGCTGATGTCAGCTCACCACAGATTTCCTTATATGTTTAGCTCTGTCTGGCCTAAAGATGAGGCTTACAAGAACTCGGTTGTTTTTTCACAAGCCAGGTGAACCAGGTGGCAGCCAATCATTAGATAGGTGGGGTGTTTTTATGGTTTGGGGTAATGAAAGAAAGAAGGAAATGAGGATAGCAAGTATCCTTTTAAAGATTTGAGTGTCCTGTGTTCTGCAGACCTCTTTCCTTTGTTGCTAATGGGCTGCATGTAAAAACAGAGTACTACAAGACACCGTTATTCCTCAGGGAGAGCAAGTGTAACCCTGTTAGGACTGAGCATTAACTGGAGAAAGACCCTTTTTATGCTGTGTGCTTGTTTCTGTCTCATGGTTCATTTCTCTTCACGCTCAATGACACTGAGAGTCATTTCACACTCTCCCTTACTTTCACACATTTTGATGGCCTAACTGCTGATGAGGTCAAGGCCACCCCAGTGGCGCTGGCTAACCCCAGGAGAGACACAGGCACTGGATTGTATTCTTCCCTGCTCTCTGGTCTGTGGTGATGATGGCAGTGATCGGTGATACTGGTGATATGATTGATTTCAAATCCCCCAAGTGGTATTTAACTTGTCAGATCACCTCCTTTGTAGGATAGCCTCAGCTAAAACAGATTTAAAAACATACTTTTGCTTATTAATTTACTCATTCTTACTGTAAAAATGTATCAATATTTATTAGTTCAGTTGGTATATAAAAGGCACAGGAGGAGATTAAGTGTTTTTTGAGAAAGGGGATAATTCCACACACGAGGAAACTACTATTTTAATAATTTGAATACATTCACCAGTATCTTAACTTAAAAAAGAAAAAAGAAAAAAAAAACTCAGCAGCCACTTTATTAGGTACACCTTGCTTGTGTTGGTTTGGACCCCTTTGGTTTTTTGAACTGCCTATTTTTTTTTTTTTTTTTTTTTTTTTTTTGTGGCACAACAACAAGGTGGGGTAAACATTCCTCAGGCAGGACAATATCACACAGTTGATGTAGATTTGTTGTCCACAGATCCATGATGCAAATCACCTGCAAATGATCCCTAGTAGATCAGCAGCCCATCTGACACCACCAACCATGCCACAGTCAAAGTCACTTAAATCACTCCTTTCTAAATTCTGATGCTTGGATTGAACTTTAGTGGGTCGGCTTGCCTACATGCATAAATGCATTGACTCAGCGCCACGTGATTGGCTGAGTGGATATTTGCGTTAGCAGATAATTGTACCTATTAAAGTGGCCACTGACTGTAGATAACATATCAAAGTCAATTTAAAATATGACTTAAATTAAAATTAGGAGTATTATCAGCCAAAAAAAAAAAAAACTGTAACCATTCCTGGGAGTAATATGCTTTCTTTTGAAAGCGATTAGATTAGATTGTCAGTAGTGACTGAACAATACATACCACACATGTCACTATCCAGAATTAATATTCCTAGCTTTTTTGTACTTCATCTTAGTAAAAGACCTCCAACAAAACATTTCTTCTGTCTTTTTTGTATATCATCCACAGCTCCTTCTTTGGCTTCAAATTATGCATATGCATGTGTCTTATCACTCTAAGTATATTTATGATGCTTAACATAAAAGATTAAAATGAACTTACAAACACACTCAGTCAGACACTGACACTACAGACTACACTTCTGTTCCCGGGTTTTAAGATTTATGTTTGTGACTGTGAAAAGTTCATGGATCACAGATGCTTCCTGCAGAGCATCACAGACCTTTCAGACTGCAGGGGTCTGGATTTCTACTCTACATGCCTTCCACTTCCTGAGGGTAGTATTCATTCAGAAAGCAGACTGCAGAAACCACTGCTGCTGATCACCAGTCAACAATATTTTCAGTTGTACCGCACACTAAATGTACTGAAACACTATCCACACTGAATCATGTCAGTCCTGGCTGAAACCAACATAATTAACTTTCTTCATTTTTGTGTTTTTCTCCCCTTCTTTCTGCCCTCTGTCTCTGCTGCCTCATCTGGTTCAGGAGTATGAGCCCACCATCTATCACCCTAAACGCTCCTCTCACAGTCTACATCAGGATTTCACAGTTCAATGTGAGAAGATGGACATCCCTTTCCTCTCCTATCTCCCTACAGAGGTCAGCAATTCCTTTACAGGACATCACATTTTACAGAAACTTTAGGCGTGCTGCTGAAAAGATTCAGTGTAAAGTTTAATTTAAAAAGAGTTTTTCAATAATTCTCTCTTTTTTTAATCTCTGAACTTTTTTTTGAGACCTTTAGCTCCCTTGGGTCTCTACTGGTTGCAGGAGATAGTCAGTTAATTACTGAGCTATAGAGGTTGCTCTGTTGTTTGTTTTTTGTAACCTTTGGACCGAGTCAGACTAACACTTTCCCCTCGTTTCAAGCCTTTATGCTATGTTAACCTAATTGGCTGCATTCTCTAGACTTTTATTTAATCAGCAAATAGGAGATGATGTGACACAGTGATGCAGTGATTAGTGGTGTTACCTTACTGCTATATGACTGAGGCCTTTCTGTATGGAGTTTGCAAGTTCTCTTTGCACCTTTGTGGGTTACCTTTTGGTGCTCTGGTTTTGTTCTCCAAAGACATAGCGGTTGTGTTAATTATAGATCATACAAAACTGTCCGCCTAATGCCATCTGGGAAAGGCTCCAGCCTCCCCTGTTGTTCACTTTTATTAAATAAAAAGTGCAGTTTAGAAGACAGTGGTATATTTACTTCTATATCTTTGTTTCTCATGTTTAATGAATGGTTGCATTTTATTAAACAACCTTTTCAGATGGGTTTAGGATGAGAAAAAATCAAAATTTTTAATCACTGCTATGATTTTGTGCTTCATAATATTTCATAAATACTGAAAATCTAATGAGAGAAGGCGTCTAACGCATTCTCACCCCATTTAATGCCATTCTTTTGGACAGCATTGATTGACATGCAAAAGGGGTCCTTTAGTGTCCGAGCACTGATTGCAACACTACTGGATCTTCACAGTTCTGGTGGTAGAAGAAGCAGTCTTCAAAGTCTGCAAAAGGAGGAAATCACAAGTTTCCAAGTGGTTTGTTTCCCATGTGGGATCTTTGTGGGTTTTGTTAACTTTGTTTTGCTTTGTTTTCATTTGCTAATTGGTTTCAAGTTTTGCTCACATTTCACTTTTCATACACTTCTGCGTAACATTTACCCTTCATTTTGGAAAATTTTGGACCCTCTGAGACAACATTGGGTTTGAGATTATCTGTCAGTCTGGGAATGACAACGGATAATAACAACTGCACAGACTGTAAACCCCACACGGGTAAATGTTAATCTTGCCTTTAACCACTGGAAGGTGATTCCAGTGAATTGTGTACAAGAAGTAAGTTTGTCATTTTATTCATACTGAGGTATTTTCTGTTTAGGTGCAGCTTATAAACGATGCCTACAACCTAGTGATTGATGCCATGCTGGGCCCAGAAGCAGACTGTGCCAACATAAAGGAGCCATACTCTGGTATTCTGGTCACCCTGAAGCAAATCAAGATTCCCATTGCTAGTGTGGATGTGCCCTCAGGTAAGTGTTAATATAAACTGTAGATATAATTCTTGAGGCCCAGAAAAATAAGATGATAAATTACCCTCCAGGCAGCTCTTTCAGTTTTCCAAGTCTAGAGGCACACTTGGAGGGTAACTCTTGTGCTAAAATCAGATCACTATGAGTTCATCCTACTCCAAATACACTACGTGCTGAAAATGGCAAAAAATTATTGAAAAGCTCCTTTCCTTAAACACATTTTTTCCAGGTTGGGATGTAGAAGAGCGAAGTCAGGATGGGATAAACCCAGAAGTTCTCATCTCACTTACAGCACCAAAGAAGTGTGCCACGAGTTTCACGGGGAAGCATTTCTTGGCCGGACGCTTCCTACCCTATGACATCCAGAAAAAATATGAGCTTAACCTTCCAGACTTCCCTGGCACAGACTGTCTCATAGAATTGTAACATGTGGAACCACAAGAGCCTAGTTTGACCACTCCTGATTTTGAAAAGAAACAACTGATCTATTCTTTTGTTTTGTATTTTATAGACTATCGGTGTGATTTAATGTTGACATCTCAGCTGTGTAGATCAGGCTATGCATTAGCCAGATGTGCTGTTGAGCTACAGTAAGTGGATTCATATATAGAAACTGTGGTTTGAGTCATGTCTATTTAGGGTATGGCATGAGGAGTTTTGTGTCAGTCTACTTGTAAAAGCTGTAGCATTGCACTGTTTTCTGATTACTTTGCAAAACAAATGTCTTTCTCCAGGCTCAGCAGAGGAAGGTGAGATTTCTATTGTGCCAATGTGAGGAATGTTTTAATGTTCTGATACTTTTTCATTCTTATGCTTGACTTTCTACTGAGGTGTGCTGCTGAGACACACTGGTGTAGGTTGGTAATTACATTTTTCAGATGTGTTGTTGATTTGTGTGGTCAGGCTGCACTTTTGCATAACCTTTGTTTCAGTTACCTCATTTGCTTTTTGTTGTCCAATAAAAAACAAAGAACTAATTTCAAAGAAGTGTCCAATTTCTGGTGTTTTGCTTTTCTTCACTTTAAATGGCACTGACAGCTTGTCTTAAAAAAAATTAAATCATGAAACGATCAAGGCTCCAGATGGATAAAAGCTGCACCAATCAGCACTTTTTATAACGTCAATATCAAATAACTATGCAATGTGAAAAAAATCATTTGTAATGACAAAATAACTGAAAAATTACAAACAACTCGCCGTTTACACCAGCTTGATGTGATCTTTTGGTTTATTCTGATTCATTGTTTTGGTTTTCAGGTCTACTGATCTGTTCTCATTAACTATGTTTCCAGCTGCAGTGGGCAGCTGTTTTCAGTAAATAGGATCTAATAGAAACCCAGCGAATGCCAGTTTCCCAGCCCCGACAGCAAATGGACCAAGGTTGCAACCAGCTGGTGAATACATTCAGTTTTTTTAGTAGTATTTCTCAGGAATTTTTCAGAAATTAAGAATTGGAGCCAAAATTATAAGAGAATATTGGACAAATTTGACTCATTTGACAGGAGCGAAAATACCTCAAATGTCATTCTTTTATTCTGAAATTGGAGGACTTTTCCTGAAGTGATACAAAGCATACAAAACCAAAAGTATGTTACATTTTTATACTGATATACGGATATCTATTCAGATGGATTTTATGTGCCATGTCTTAGTGTAGTTTTTATGGCACCGTGATGTCAAAGTTCAAGGGGGACCTTGACACTGTCACGAGAACTGTCTGTGTTCTCACCACACGGTCATGGTCACCTGCTGATCTTTGAACGGTCCTTGGGGAATCTCAAAACAGTGAATTAGATCCACAGCACAGCTTTGGTAATGCAAGCTGCACATAAGGAACAGAGGTTATACAGAGGTCAGAGAATGAATGAATACAGTACGTTGGCACCTGCAATGTAACAAATAATGTAAAAATAAAAAAATCAGAATTCATTTATTGTGACCTATAAATATTATAAAGGCATCTGAGCTGCCATTAGCTTAGATGTAAAGTTATTAATCTATTTATTGATGTTTGACAGGCAATTTACACCTTTTAAATCAGTAGTTTAACATTCAGCATGGACATTTATTTCCATACTTGAAAGATATTAATTAATTTTCTTGATTAATATCTTTCATAGTGTCAAAACTGACTGGAAAGGCATGAAATATAAACAGTATGTAAGGGTAAATGCATTACCTTGCCAGAAACTGGAGTCTAAAATAATTTTAATGATGTTTTTAACTACATGCCAACATCAATAATAATGTTTTATAAGCTGAATAAGTCCAAGTCCAGCTTGTGCCAGAAAACTAAATGATGATGGCTTAAAGAAACATAGACAACATACATTTCCCTCTTGGTATTCTAGCTAATATACTGTATACCCATACTAAAGTAATTTTACTTCATTTATTACCTTTGATCTTCAGGAAATGCCCTTCAGTGTCAGGATAGCTGCCAAAATAGACTTGAACGCTGCCTGTTCTGTTAAAAGCATCCAGGCCACCAAGCTGTGTAATGTGCACTTCTCATGCGATTATTGCCGGGCATCTTAGGTGTGCACACACTGTTACATCTGTTTATAGATTCCAAACTGGATTTGATTTGGTAATGAAACCCACAAAGAGGTGTCATCAGGCTATAATTCGCTGTAGAGGAAGGTCCCTCATTACTGAGCTCAAGGTTGTGGCCTTCAGTGATGCTAAAACTGCTGTGCTGTTTATAAATGAAGTAATGTGTATATGTATGAAGTGCATACTAATTCAGTAATGCCCAGTGAGGGTGCACATGTGTGAGTGGGTGTAGAAAGTCAGTGAAAAGGAATGTTGATTCATTTCTTTTTTGCTCCGTGGTATTAAATCTGTCAGAGGCAAACTGAAAAACGTTGTAGAAATATGTCTCGGCTCTCAGCAGCCCTCCCTTTCATGCCTGTCCAGTCGCTGTCAGGAAACAAGACTTGTTGCCACTCTGTCTTTTGTGCTTTTCATTAAAGTGGCTGTGTAATGAGCTTTAGTGTCATCAGTGGCCTGGAGAAGCGAACAGCCATAACTGACACTAGCACTTGTTTGTATAGTCAGAGAGATAAAATCCTACATGGGTAAGAAATGTAGGCTGAAAAAAAAAAAAAAAAAAATGTAGGGAGCAGCAACGAATAAGAAACATAAATCCAGAGTGTCTATGGCATAAAAAAATTAAAGAAACTAAAGGATCTGCCTCTGAAAGGACTCCAGCACATTTTCATCACGATAACTGTCATCTTTAAGGAGAGATAATCATTGACAATTTCTAAGATTCAAAACACATTTAAAAATCTTACCTTTACCTACATGGTACTGTAGAAAAGTATTGAGTCACAATTCATTTCTTTATATATCATGCTAGGGAAATGGTGAAATAGGTGTAGAGATTTACTGAAACAAATCGATTTGTTTGTGCAAACAAACATAGAAATACAGCATATAAGGCAATAACAGAGTTTGTACAGTTCTAATGAACTTGAAAGCCAATCTTTGGTATGACCACCTTAATTAAGCAACTCAGCATGAACTCTATTGGGCAGGGGTGTCGAACTCCAGGCCTCGAGGGTGGTGTCCTACAGGTTTTAGATATCACCCTGGGTCAACACACCTGAATCAAATGATTAGTTCATTACCAGGCTTCTGGAGAACTTCAAGACATGTTGAGGAGGTAATTTAGCCATTTAAATCAGCTGTTTTGGACCAAGGACAAATCTAAAACGTGCAGGATACTGACCCTCAAGGCCTGGAGTTCGACACCTGTGCTCTTGGGCAGACATTACTTTTAGTGTTCAGGAATAATTCTCCAGGCTTCTTGAAGGGGATTCAAAGCTCTTCTGTGGATGTTCTTTGCCTTTAGCTTTGTCCTCTGTCAAGATGATCCCACAGTGCTTCAGGAATATTAAGGGCCAGGCTCTGTACATATATTTCAACCAAAAGTTTAACATTTGGATTCATTGCTTCATCGCACCAGTTGTAAGTCCACTTCTTTTCTACCTGCTTGCCTTATTAACAATAACTTCTTCACAGCCACCCTTCCACTGAAAGCATTTTTGATAATGTTTCAGTGACCATAGCTTGATTATGCATCTCAGGCCTCGTGTCAGGCCTGTAGGCTATGTTGGATTTACTTAATTCAATACTGGACATTGATTGCACACAACTGTTTTGCTTTGGCAGAAACTGAAACAACTGAGTTAAATCAACACGTATTCATATTCAATAAACCTGTGCATTTTGTGTTGATAAAACGCGATTGAAACATGTTTAGATGAAGTAAGGTGAGCTCTTGGAATATTTTAATCCTTCGCAGTTTTGTCATTTTATTTCAACACTATTCAATAACTTTTAGCCCAGTACTACTTGGTCACTTAAATACTACATGTTGTCTTCATATTACATAATGTTCAACAAAGTCTAGAGTCTGGTTAACATAAGAATTGAATGGATCTACAACGACTACCACCCTCCTATCTTTATCTGGGTTGCAGGGGCATAACGCAGAAGTGATAGGGTAAGAGGCAGGGTACACCCTGGACAGCTCACCAGTCTATCACATAGAGACAAACAACCATTTGCACTCACATTCACAGGTAATTTAGAATCACAAATTAGCCTAACTCTAACAACTGCATGGCTTTTAACTGTGAGAGGAAACCAGAATACCCAGAGAGAAACCACTACAACCTAGCCAGATTGTGGATTTGAACCCGGGGCCTTCTTGCTGTGAGGCAACAGCATCCACCACGCCACCAATCCAGGCTTAACAAAAGTAGGAAAGCTATGATTTCAAGGCTTGATGCAGAATTTTCTATACATTTTTGTCCTTGACAGGTTAAACCACAATAAATAGCGATAGCATACACGAGGTGTGTGTGTAGTTGTCTGCTTCTTATAACTCCAGTGATTTTCCTGCAGTTTGAAATCTGGTGCGATCTTGTGAATTTCATGAGTCCAGCAACTAACCACTCTTACTAGACTCTAGACTCAACAAGAACAAATTAAGTTGTTGAATTTCATACAGATCCTACATGATTTAATTACGTTCAAGATAGAAACATGAAATTTGTGTGTTCAAATTACAAGGTAGACTTTTTTAATGTGACAACAACCCAATTTACTTTTTTTGGTATACCGAAATAAGTAGAGGCGGCTGCTCGACTTGACTGAAATGGACGCCTTCCTCAAACCACGATCCAACGGGCGCAAGACTGAAATCCCGTGCGGTGTCGCGAGATTTAACATTGCGATATTATTGACTTATTTCACTCGAACATGATATGAACAATTTAATCTACCCTCTCTGCATGTAGTTTCTGCACTATATAGTCACACTTAACTTTAAAGAATGAGGCAGTTGTGTTAAATACACACAAGATGCTTACATAAATCCAAAAGATGGCCAATCCCTTTTTTTCAGTATACTGGATTTTTTTTCCTATTTCTTAAGGACACAACTTTAAGATATTGGCCAGTTTTTTTAGGCCTCCCACTTTTTGTTTCCTCAAAATTTCAAGGGTACTCAGCATACCATGCCAAAACATGCAGGGTTTTGACTAATAACTGTTTCAGAATGTGTGTTTTTGGTGGTGAAAAATTTGTGCTTTATGCCGGTTAGACAGTCTTATCTTGTCTGTTATGTGTGGACACAACACCATGCCATTCCTTTTTGATACCTGAACAATTCATAGGTCAGTACTAAGCGGCTTAAAAAGCATTCTTCTGGAAGTGTTCAAGTACAAAGACTGGACACAAAATGAATGGAAAAGCAGCCAATGTCCAAAGAAAAACTTTGAAAGAACTTTAGAAAGCCTGGAGAACTATTCCTCGATCTCCTGTTAACCACTTTAAAAACTTACAAAAAAGTCTGGCTCCTTGGAAACAAGAAATTAGGGATGAGTATGAGTACTATAAACAACAGTAAACTACAAGCAAAACAACACAAAACAGCTTGAGTAAATATAGAATAAAAATGCATGTCTTAATATTTCTTCGTGACAGAACTGAGAACTCATGAGAGTCTATTTCATAAATATTGTCTTGGTGAACTGTAATCCACATGCAATGGTGGAAAATGAGTCTTTACCTCATTAAGAAGTATTTCATATTTCAGCTGTCTGAGATGGAGCTGGTGCTGGTACTCCACTGGTTGCCAGCCCAGGGGGGCAGGCCTGTCTAACAGGTCACAAGAAAAATGTGGGGGGGCCACTGAATGATTAATGAGAGAGGAAAGAAGGAAAAACAAAGTTCTGATACACAAATCTGTATTTATTTTGTGGACTTGTTTGTTTGGTTGAGCTGCTAACAGCTCATCTGACATATGAAACCTTACGATCCTCTTAGCCAGTTTCATTTGCCAGGGAGCTAAGGGTGAAGGTGGGTGGCTGGTGCAGTTAGGAGGTTCAGAAAACACTGGTGCTTTCTTTAGGAGTGCATTGTATTTTGTATCATTTTAACAGGAAACTCTTAATGTGAAAAGTAACTGATAATAAGATTAGCATTAAAAGCACATTTTTTCTAGATTTCAGAATTGAACTTACACATAAATCTCATTACTTTTCAGCCAATTAACTGAACTTATCTTTAGTCTTTATCAAGATGCAGACAGGGACTCTGGGGACTTTTTAACACCTTTTTAAAAGTTTTAACCCAGTGGGATGTTTAAACAGTTCAGCCTAATTAGTGTTTTTAATTTCCATTGCTTTTATGAGGATCTTTACCAAATAAAACACTTCACATCCTGTAAATGAGCCCAAGTACATTGCACCTCATAAGTATGTCGCGTGTCTGCGCTCTGAGGACTTTCCTGAATGGCATGCCATATGACGCCACTTCCACTCTTTGGCAGTGCATCACCCAGCAATCAACAACTGCTAAAGAGTTACAAAACTAAACCAGAAGTTGAACCCGAGGGAGAGCAGCATCTGGCACTGTCCCATGTCTGCTGGTAAGACAGAGGTAACACAGATTGGGAGGGGGGGCAGCGAAGGACATGACAATTTACAGAAGATGATTATAACTATCATCTCTTATTTATAAACACAGTCTTGAATTATTATCGCAAATCACAAGAAAATGTGTTGTGTCAGCTAGACCTTCATATTTTAAATGCCTTTTAAAAAAAGCAAGAGAAAAAATAAAAATAGAGTTTTCAATCATCCGGAATTAAAGTTCTAAAATTCTTTGCATGACAAGACACACATAGAAACTAGAATAGAGCTTTAAAGCCGGAAACACACACGTGAAGCCACACACCTGTTGTGTTGCTAAATATGTATTTGCTGGTGCAATAGGGTGGAGGGGGGTTACAAATCAATGTAACCCTTGAGTTAAACAAATGCAAGTAATGCTTTAAATAAGCCACAAATAGTGAAAAAAAGCTAAGAAGAACAGGAAAGCACCCTCTTACTTTCAGTAACCACAGACACATGTACACATTTGCCTTCTCTTTCCCTGTGTGTGTGTGTGTGCTCCTTCCCCTCTCTTCCCCCACCATACCCTTACCTTTTTTTGGACCATGATATGGGGGACCCAGATGTTGCATTTCACTGGCCAATGGTGAGGAGAGAGGGGCTGGATTGGTGTGCAGTCCCGATGCCCCTTCTTTTAAAAACGGCTGAGCTCCTGTCTCCAGCTCAGCAACTCAACTCACACGAAGGAGCAGAGGCAAGAGTCTGCCCAAACAGCAGCCTCAGTCACACCTGAGGACCTGAAGTAGCTACGCTCAGCTGAGAGCTGAATTAGTTCGTATCGATGCTGTAGAGAATCGTCTCTAACAGAAGACGCCAGCACAATGTTGGGATTAAATAAAGTGGCGCTGCTGCTGTCTTTCCTGGCCTCGGTGGCTCTGAGCCAAGGTAGGTGAAGATTGATGATTGAATTGCTAATATGTTATTATCATGCCGGAATGACACAATCCCAAGAAATTGTTGTAACTACAGATTTGCCAACAAAATGATGCTCGTGAAACAAATGTTGAAAATGAACCTTGAGCAATTTTCAATTCTCTTTTCATAATCACACAAGAAAGAGGGCCAGTTTATGAGTATTAACACATGTGCCGCACAACCGACAGTAACTGTAGAGTTCCCAAGTTGACGGCATTTCCCTAAGGATGTCAGAGCAGGATGTTGAAATAATTTAGACAAATGTCTGAAGATGAGCTCATGTGATAAGAGTAGTGCATGATTAGTGTGTGTGTGCTTGGATTACTTACGTTGTAGGGACATTAATCTGTGTTCAAAGTCAGCCTACTCCCTTCTGGGGATGTGAAGTCATAGAGTCCGTATTGTAAATCCAAAAATCTTGAGAAGAAGATGTAGTTTGAGGTTAGGTTTAGGAAAGTAGAAATACTTTTTATGGGTATAGTAAGTCTCTAGCAATGTAAAACTAAGTCAAAGTAACATCCTTTGAAGTGATGGAAACGTGTGATAAGACTGCCGTATTACCTCTTTATCTCGAAATCTCGAATCTAAAGCCATATGCATGTTTTTCCAGCACTCTTAATAACACAAAGGAGATGGATGGAGATGGAGTGGGATGTTAAGGAGAAGAGGTCGTGAAAACAACAATTTCATGATTATGAAAACAAAGCGTGTGTCACCAAGCCCCAGCACAGTAGCTGCCACTATCAGCAAACGGAAGGCCTGCTTTATGAAAATTGCGTCCAGCTTTTATTATTTGACCAACACTCAGTTTGAAATTACAGCTTTTTCGCACTATTTTTCTAATGTAGCTCCCAGTTTTTAATGCTGGTTAAGTGTTGGTTATCTGCAGACATTAGCACAACACAGTTTCTTCCAGATGAGATTAGAAGTTCTTCCCAGCAAACTTCACTCTTATCATCCACTGAAAGTTTGCCATTCTTCCTGAATGACACCAGTAGCAGCACTTTTTCCAGAGCTGTCACTTTCTCTTCACCTTACAGCTGCTTCACATTAGCTTTTTCTCTCTTTTTTTCCAAAGTAAGGGAGCTGGCAGTTCATAAAAGCAAATGAGTGTGAATACACCTTAATAGTCTCCATGTCTTGTTGGGCTCTGAAGCCTCTGAACTGTAAATGTCTTTGTGCCATTCACTGATGAGTATATATCAAAAGATGAGAGACCAGTGAAAGTGCATGTATAAATGGTGATTCATACTGACTCTGACTGAACAGAACACTCCAACCTTAAAATGGATCGTAAAATTTTAACACCTCATGCCACGCTCCTTTAGCAGTACATCCACATCTTGCAGTAAGGTGGTGCATTTTTGTCCTTATTTCACCCTCTAACACTGGGAGCAGTCCCTAAAGATATAAACGCAGTCACCTTGGAAACAAGGTGCAATAATCACAAACCCAGTGGCCCACTTTTCCACCTGCTTGGTTTGTGCTCGGCTTAATGACAAAATGGAATAAAAAAGAGTAATAGGAGCACAGGTAAAATTACTTTACTGCCCTCTTTTTTTCCACAGTCACACTGGCCAGCTTTTCACTCTTTCCTTTTCACTTTTGATGACCAGTTCAGCCCTCATAACTGCATTCAATCCACTGCTAAAGTAACGACCGTGTGTCTCCATCTGTCCGCTCGTCTTCATCTGCTCGCCTTTTGTTTCTAATCTGTCTCCCTCAGGTATTTCCTCACAAATACTTTTCCCACCTTTCTTCCTTCTGTCTCTCCCTCAGTCACACTCCCTCCTCCACCTTTCTCTACCTACTTCTCCCTGTCCTACTCCATCAAACGTTCTCTCCTCGCCTTATTTCTCAGTCACCCTCTCCACACACCTTAGAGCTTAGAGCTTTATGAGCTGTTTTTCTATTTAAAGTTGGCAGCTGCTGCTGAATGCCCACTGTAACTTAGAGGGGAAAACAGTGGTATTACCACCTTCGGGTGTAAATCTTTCTCTTTCTCTTCTCTTCTCTTCTCTTCTCTTCTCTTCTCTTCTCTTCTCTTCTCTTCTCTTCTCTTCTCTGCATAATTTTCAGGCAAAGCCAAAATAGTTGGTGAGTAGCTGAAGGGCTGTTAGTCAGACGGAGGGGTAGTTCTCCAGATGCTGACCACTGTCTGCTATAAAGCACAGAGCTGTCTGGCCAGCTGACTTTAATGACTGACACAGAGATTACATAGAATCAAACGAAAAGGCGCAAACTCCCATTAGTGACATGCTGCAAGCCACAATCACATCTTTCATTGCTTTGCTTTTCTACTCATGTGTACAGACACAAGAAGAGATGCCAAGAAATTATTTGTTGCAGGATTAATCAGCTGCTTTACATTTTCAGCTTCTGGCTCAGTACCTGTGCACAGGTGGAGAAGTTCAACCTCCAGATATTTTTTCTTGAGAAATTCAACACTGACGAACTGTTTTTAATAGTACCAAGGAAACAATGCGGTGTTAGACAAATACCTTCCTTTAAATACACAAATCCTCTGTTATACTTTTGTAAATCCTTAAATCATGTGGTTGGTTTCCACCATTAGTTAATGTCACGGACAAAAGTGCTGATTTTAAGGAGCTACAGATGTTTATAAGTTTTGAGAGACTTTTGAGAAGAAGAAGAAGAAACTTTGGGGTAAAGAGAGCGAGATAGGCACTGAGAAAAAGAGCAGACTTTTCTGAAACCACACACACCTCAGCTAAGGAGCTAGCCAAACGCATAAACAACTTCCAGATGACATGGCAAACGGATCATCACATACACAGGCCCACACACACAATACATACACAGTTCATGCATGGAATGCCTCTGTTTTTAACTTAATTCGAGCACTCCTGTGGCAGCTGCTGTTGCACACACTCCTGAGCCCGAGCATGAGCAACATCAACAAATAAAGCATAACCCCATTCTTTGAGCCAGCTTTGCGTTGTCTAGTAGGTTATGTAACACGAGGAAGCATGCCGGTGTTTTTACATCTTCTCCTTCTTGTAGGGATCTGGAATATTATAAATAAACAGGATCCAGACCTTTTACTTAAGCCTCATCTGTCTGCCAGCCTGCATCTGGCACAACCATACCTCCCTAATATGAGTGAAATCGTGTTGGGTGCAACTTCATAAGGTCCTCCATTTTCTCCACAGTTCCACTCTTCAGCAGCTTTTTTATTAGATTTTGGCTAAGGCAGAAATTTCTCACTCAGAAAGTGAAGGAGAGCAAGGTTGTCTTTCACAAAGGCACCAGGGCTTATTAATAGAAGATTTGCCTTTGTGCAGCCAGGCTGTAAGTGAACCAGCTGTATTTCAGAATGAACCACTGTGACGTAAATCATTGAACCCAAAGCTAGTTCTCTAAAATAAGACTTGCAGTTGTCACAACAGACCTATGGTGGATAAAGAGGGCAATGAATGCAGCGGTGGATGAAAAGTAATCCAGTAGCTGTGTTTCAGACATATAAGTATATTGCTTGGTATTCAGGAACTTACCATGTTGCTATATATGGAAAAGGATGCAGATCTGTCCGAACGCACCAGTGCAGCTATCTTGTTACCTTGTCCAAGGTTTGTCCAAGGTTTATGAGGGTCACAGTGAGTGTGGCTAAAGCTGCTGGCACTTGAATGTAAACATATTTCATTTTGAAATGACTAACGCAGTTGTTTCTAACAGGAAAGCCTCGCGTTTCCACCAAACTGCGTCTATTTCCTAAACTTAACCATGCGATCTAAACAAAGCTAAACCGCAACATTGTCATGTCATAAAAGAAGTTTATTGTTCAGCTGTGATTTGACAAGCGCCAAATGGGCCGTTAAATCAGAAAATCAGAAGCAACATACACAACGTTTGGGTTGTGTAACAGCAGCTGCAAAAAGTCAAAGCGTAAAGACATTTCTGTTCACAAAACCAAACCCACAAGGAGCACATGAACAAGGTATAGTGCACCAGTCAGTCCCTTTAGGGTGTATTTTCCTAAAGCATAAAAAGGAAATAAGAAGTTCTAACTTTGCTCCCGTTGGCTTGAAAAATGTGTGTTACTTGCCTCTTGATGAGGTAAATTCGCTCACATACCAGCCGCATGAAGCAGTGCCCCAATAAAATCCCCTAGCATTTAAAATTCATAAAGTGTTAACATATCCCTCAGAAGCACAATAAGCTTTGAGTGCACTGTGGGAGCCAAGCCAGTTCATCCCAGCCATTACTGAGGTCACTACCCCAACATTTGCCTTCTTCTGTAGCTAATCTGGGTTTCCTCTGTCTGCTTTCTAAAACCATTAGTCACCCTATAAAATCCACCGAATTGTTTGCCATTTCATTTTCATCATTATCAGACATCTTGAAATGATAATCCCGTGGTTCTGCTGTGAATTCCCTTTGCTCTGGTGTGAAAAGGAAAGAAAAATGTTATGTAACAGGAGCCGAAATAGTGTTTTGGAACTTCTTGGAAATAACATGCGCTTCAGAATGGGGAGCATTATTAATTAGCCACAGGAGTTTTAATTCATTTTTAATAAAAGAAACAAAAGGCTTCTTTGTTCACACACACACGCACACATAAAAAAATAAATTTAAAAAAATTCCCCTCTCGCCCCTGCGAGCGGTCTATCCTTCAAGCTCGGGTCCTCTACCGGAGGCCTGGGAGCTTGAGGGTCCTGCGCAGTATCTTAGTTGTTCCCAGGACTGCGCTTCTGGACAGGGATCTCTGATGTTGTTTCTGGGATGTGTTGATGATTTGTGAGCAACATGTCACTGAGAAAAACTGTGCTTTACCTGCTCGGGAGACAAAAGAAAATTGTGAAAAACTATTTGAACTGATTTACTAAACTAAATCTGCAGGAAGAGCCACATCTGCTCACCAGATCAGTGTGAAAGCATTTGCTTCTGTTTATAAGTCATTCCAGGGTATCAGAGAGACAAAGCTGATCTGGAAAAATATCAATGGTTTTTAAAGCCAAGGGCATAAAAAAAATCAACAACCATGAAGGTCAGCTGACAGTCTACGTTACCCTAAAAAGTGAAGTTGATGTGTGTCCTGCTGAACTGTTATCCTTCTTTTGGTAAATCTATCAAAAGCCATCAGGGCTTGAAAAGAAATGTGCTGGCATGAAACTAAAGACTTGAAGTGAGCTGTAAAACCAGCGGGGACTGGGATCGATACTGGTCTCTGTGCTGGGCGTCTCTGCTCGTAAACTCAGCAGTGTCTCTCCCACAGTTCTAAACGCTTGCACATTTCACACACGCACACTGAAGCGACATAAGCCACTTTTTGTTTCTGTCACAGACTGACATTTATTTTTTCCGCATGGCCACATTTCACATTTCTTCCCAGAGTTTCAAGCGAAAGAAGAAATGTCAAGCAAACAACTGACGCTTTTCAAAACATAAAAAAATTTGTACCGCAGGAAAATGATTCATTGCACATCAAAGCATGCGTGAAAATGTACGGTGCATGCTTAATAAATCAAAGAGAAAAAACTTACATGAATGCCAGCTTTAATATCGTTCTTTTTCTAAAAGGTCAGTATTTGCTTACTGCTTACATCTACTGCTGTGTGTATGAACACACGCGTTTACAAGAAGATGATGTAAGATTTATTTAGTGATATAGGCATGCAGTTTCTGTGCAATACATATTGTACAGTCATACATCCTTCAAATAAAAACAACTGGCATGAAATTGCTGCCTATATGCATGTGTTTGAGTAAGAGAAAGAGGTGAACAGAAAGTTAAAGTAAGGTTTACATGCTTGGCATCTGCACAGAATATCAGATGACTCTGCAGGTTCAGATTTTCTCAACTGAAGGTTCATTAGCATTCTCAACAGTGGGTGCTTATTGATGGATCAAGAGGAGAAGGGAGGACAGAGGAGGGCAAGAAGGACTAAAGAATGAAAAGATGTATGACAAAGATGTCTGGGGGAGATGATATATGGAGGGATAAGAGACTGCCGCTGCTGAAGAACAGCTATGATAAAAGAGAAGACAGAGAGGAGGGAAAGGGGAAATATAGGAAAAAAGAAGAGTGATGGATAGACACTGATGAAAACTTACATCGGAGAGAAAGAAAAGGGAATAAATCTTCAGTTTGTTGTCATTTAAGCAGAAAGTCTCCTTGCCTCGAAGAAAGAGCAAAATGTGCATGTGTCCATACAAAATTGGAGTAAATCTCAGCAGCTGTTCAAAACGCACACACATTGAAAACTTGATTTTATCAATAGTGTAATTTAAGCAAGCACAAGTACACATATTTTCAAAAAGGTAACACACTCTCATCTCCAACACACGACTTCTAGAATTTCTTCTCTTTCTTCTCAAAGTTTCTCAAGGACAAAAAGTGTAAGCTCGCTCTATAACCAGCTGTTTTCTTGTGTATGCAGGATCTGTGAGAAGTGAGAGTCATTCAGACAAGAGACGGAGAGTGGCCTTCAACATGCACGCTGACTCACAGACAACAGGTACCGGAGGGAGATTGAGAGCTAATTCTTTGGCAAACGTTTTCAAACTGTGAGAGTTTAAATATCAGCTGAAAGCAAAAGTGCAGGCAGATTCCAGCCAGTATTATAAAACTATCAGTACGCTCGTTATTGCTATTTGACTTGCTGATTTAGCAGCCTTACTAATGGCTGTGACTAAAACTTTAAAGACTCAAGGTAAATCCTTTAGTGCCCGATAAAGATGTTACCTCAGAGATTTTACTCCTTCGCAGACTCATAACTCAGCAAACTTTGTAACTCCAAGGCATGAGGCCGAGACATAATTTTAGACGCAGTGTGTTTTGTCTTTGTATGGTGTCCATTGCTTTTACGAACACATCTGCTCGGAAATAATAGAAAAAAGATGCTCCTTTTAACTTTGTCTAACTCATCCAGCGATGCTGTCTAGACATCCTTGGCTACAGTAGTAATAATAGTTAATTACAAAAATACTTAATTACAGATACTTTTATCAATGGAATAATGGAAGCAAATAAAGACAGGGCTCAAGTCTGGACCCAAAGCTGACTAAAAATCATTCAGTGCACCATAATAATTCCTGTTTGTTCCCCTAAAGGCCTGTTGTTATGGAAACTGTGTTTCTGATCAGTGAAGTAAAACAAAGAGTGGGAGTTTTTAAAACTATAATTACTTATGTGGATGAGGTTATCTTGGAGCTCAGTGGAATCATATCACAGTTTTTTCAGCAGTTATTAAGAACAGATAGAGGTGTAACACTAAAAGACCTTTCTGTACAAAAGATGTATGACTAAGCTGCTTTCTAATCATTCACTGTTAGCATAGCTGGGAGGATCGTTTGTCTCAGTCAGCTTTCCGTGATGTGAACAGCTTTAAACCACAACATTAATACAATTAGGAGCATTTTCTTCAAAGTTTGAGAGAATTAAGCTTTCAATAAACAACAGTTTTCTAACTATACAGAAACAGCTGTCTGTAACACATAATCCCTCCACCAATTCTTGGTGGACATTATTTTTTGGGAGTAAAGCAGTGCTTTACTTTTAAAGGAAAACAATCTATCACATGTGGCTAATGGGTTCCTTTTATTTGTAATTCCTCATGTTTCTCAGTAGGAAATTGTTCAGGTTTCAGAACATGCCACAGATGGAAAACTAAACAGAATGCCTCATGACTCAAGCCAGGGGGCATGGAAAGATCCTCAACAATACAAAGCTCCCTGGAGTATATGAAGTCAGTTTCAGATGATAGTTGCAGACCTCTGAAAGCTTGTAACCCATCCCTGCTGTTCAAGTCTTTCTTAATTCTTAACAGTGTCCCCCCCATGTAAAACTAGCTCCAACCTCCACACCACAATTATTATTTTTTTCTAATGTTCTATTTTTGTGGTTTTCATCCACGTCTTCCCTTGATGTGCCTCCAGGCGTGACTGAATGGACATCTTGGTTCAACATTGACCATCCTGGGGGAAATGGAGACTATGAGCGCCTGGAGGCAATTCGTTTCTATTACAGAGAGAGAGTTTGTGCACGGCCTACAGCTATGGAGGCTCGTACTACAGACTGGGTGGCAGCGGCAGAAACTGGGGAAGTGGTTCATTCAAGTCTGGAGAAGGGATTCTGGTGCATCAACAAGGAACAGCCACATGGTCGCGTTTGTTCTAACTACCATGTTCGCTTCCAGTGCCCCCCAGGTAGAGCTGATTACAGCAGCCCAGGGCTGCGGAAGCTTTTTCTTCACAGATGAATATTTAGCCAAAACACTACAAAAACTCAACAAATATTAAACATCGTACTTGTGTGTTTTAGCACCATCTGTGGTGCATAGCTACATCTTTCAAGATTAAAATGTCCCTCTGTCCTCCGTAATATGTTTTTAGTGCAGAGCTATTGGACTGACTGGAGTGAGTGGGGCCCCTGTTCAACCACAGTTTGTAATGACGTGGGTGTCCAAGTCCGTCGGAGGAAATGCGTGAGCGCACAGCCCATGCCTCTGCTGTTGGTGCCAGCATGTCAGGGGCACCATTCAGAGAGAAGAGAGTGCATCACCCCACCATGTACAGGTAACAGCCAAAAATCAATCACCACCAAATTTCTGACAGTTCCCTAATCTACTGTAGAGAATATGGTCTTTGAACTACACATAAACTATTTTATGTGTAGTTTTATTGGTGAATTCCTCACAATGTTCTTTTTAAACCATTCAGTAGGCTTTTGAATAAAATATTTTATTTCTCATCCTTATGAATACAGTTATAAGTATAAGTGAAACTGTTCAATTAAAACCTTTAGTTTTGTAAAGACTTTGACATTGTAAATGCCCATGTGCCATTTGCTGCTGTGTGGTTTCAGGCAGCCGTCTCTACAGCAGTCTTATTGATTGAAGCTGTTTCAGTAAAGTTCTGAATGCAGCTAAATCCTTTACAAATCCTATAGTGCAGCACAAGGGAGTTAACAATCCGTTTGATAGAATGATTCATTGAAACTCCCTTCCGTTGTGTCTTTTTGTAGCTGAATGGAGTCCATGGGGTCGCTGGGGGTCATGTTCAGTGACCTGTGGTGGAGGTCGCAGAATTAGGAGAAGGACCTGTGCAAGGACTTCTGCGACAGTGCAGTGTGTGGGACGGCCTGTTGAAATCCAGAAATGTGGAAAGACTCCATGCCCAGGTATGCAAAGCCACACTGCATTTAGCTGTAGTCAGGCATTGCTTTACTTTGGCGTCTTGATCAGTATGTGCTAACATCTCTATGATTTCTTTACAAAAGCCAAATGCCAGTATGTGTGCACTGAAGGCCATCCCAGTGAAGACTGCAGTCACTGCGTGTGTAAAGGCCACATCCTACATGGTGATATCCACAGTGTGACTGGTGTCCCTGTGGCAGGAGCCTTTGTGTCACTAGCCAGCCATCCCAAGGTCATCCGTGCCCGTACAGATGCTATGGGTCACTTTAAGCTCCTAGGAATCTGCTCTTCCAGCCCAACTTTAATCACCATCAGGAAGGAGAAGTTTGCCCCTATCACTGTGTCCACTTCCAGTAACACCACAGGCATGTCCTGGGTCCGGGCTATTCTTAGATCAGCCGGTAAGTGCAGATAAATGAAAGAAAAATGATTACATACTTTTGGATTGTTCTTAAAATAGGTATTATTACAAGACTAGCATTATTATTATTCCACATAGTCTACAAATCCTTCAATCATATTCTCAGACGACTGAAAACAGGAAATTGACAGCTCTACAACATAAACAGTCTGGACTATTGTGAGACTTTACATAGCCTTGAGCAGTGACTTGGTTGCATGGAAACCAAATAAAAATAGACTTGAGCTGCTTTCAAAAAGGCAATTCCCTCAACAATCATATTTCATAAGCTCAGAGACCGAATAAAGTGTAATGTTTGAATTTTATGAGCTCTCTATGACCTGCGGCACCATTCACAACAATCAGAGTAAAGTCTTGATGATTTGCTCCATTCTGCTTTCCACAGAAAAGCCGTACATTGTGAAGCACCCAGAGGATAAAGTGCGTTACGAGGGAGGACGGGTGCTGTTGTGCTGCAAGGCAACAGGATCACCAACACCTGACAAATACTACTGGTGAGATGAACATCATTGTTGGCACACTCTCATAGAATAACACTCAAAAAATAGTTACAGTCCTTCCTACACTTATGAAATGTATAGTTTTTAAGTTACAGGTCATAAAACTAAAACATAAGCTCTAAAAGCTAAAGTCATCGGATAAATCTCCCTATGAAAGTCATTGTACAGTCATTGTTAGCATAAATTATCAAAATAAGTATAATTGGTGGCATATTTTAGATATAATTTTAAATATAATTGCTTAGCTGATTAAAGTTCAATAAACATTCCACAATAATGTAAAAAAGTAAAGTGAAGAACAAATCACTCTCTCTGTTTCCTTCTTTGTGTCTGTTTATCAAGGTATCACAATGGGACTCTGCTGGACAGGAAGGTATACAAGTATGAAGAAGACCTTGTACTGCGAGATCTGAAGCCAGAGCAGTCGGGACAGTATTACTGTAAAGCCAGCAGCCCTGCAGGAAGCATCAAGTCCTCCCCCGCCTTCCTTACTGTAACTGGTATGTGTAGCACCAAACAAGAAGGGCAGAAACAAAGAAACCACTTCCTCTGCCAGAGCTAATGCCCCATTTAGTTGTTTTGTAAGTGAAGATACTGATCTGGATTGGCACCAAAATTAAGTAGGTTTTTTCCCTAGGCCATGCGCCACCTCCGCACCAAGTTTATGAAATGCAGACTAGTAGTATTTATGTAGTCCTGCTAAGAGAATGACAGATATCTGACCCTTGGAAAAAGTTGAATAGTGTATTTACATGTACTGCATGCAGAATACTGAATATCAGTGTTTTTTTGTGTTTTTCAGGTTGTTCTTTAAGTGAAAAATAGTAAAGTTCTGGTAAAATGTAATTCATCTTCATCAGACTGAGAAGAAATAATTTGCTATGATGATAGAAAGCGGCACACAGGGATTATAGCTCGGGATGGCTACCACCCCAGTGCATTTGACAATGACGTATTTAGTCAATGTCTTGCACTGGTTCAAGTATAACCACTGACAAAAAGCAAACAACCACAACTCTACTGTATAAAGAGCAGCTGCCTCAGAGATTGAATACACAGTTAAAGAGGAATGTCAGTGCTGAGCTCAAACCAAGTCATCCATGAGCCATGTCTACGCATTAAGAGGAATCAAACAAAACCACAGTGGCTTACAACTGAAAGAGAGGAGAAAGTCAGTTAATAATCTATCTTTCATTGAAAAAACCAACATGGGAAAATGAAAAATATCAGTCTTACGATCTGGCAGAGCCTGGAGGAATAGGTTTTTATTGTGTTTACATTGGTTGAAACTACAGCTTTCTAAACAGGGATTCTTTATTGTGTGAGAGGGCTCTGGACACTGTAAAACCTCAAACCCAATTTTTCCAGAACACCCAGTGTTGAGATGAAACCCAAGATTGTCAATAAATTATGTTTCTTTTCTCTCTCAGACTCAGACAAGTATGTCTTTCCACATCCATGTGGGAGAACCCCACATACACAGCTTATATTCTCCAGGTGCTTGTTAGTTAAGACACAGATTAACAAACAGGCTTTTCATGGAACAGTGCTAAAGCAATCAATTCTAGGCAACAGACAAATCCCTGTACTCCAAAAGTCATTATGGCTGGAGACACTTTATGTGTGCAGAACAACACCTGCACCTCAGAGCGGGATGATAAACATGCCTTCATCCCAATAGTTTCTTTTCCCCTTTTACATAATGCAGAAGTTTAATTTGAATAACACATTATGTTTACAACTGTTCAGGAGGTTATAAGTTATATAATTCACGATCAAAGGAAACTTGCAAAGCAATACAGCAATCTACAAATCAAACTGCTTCATGTGTTTGCAGTTATTGACTTATGCGGGAGATGGTGAGCTTGACAGGGATACTTAACTACAAACAACCATGATATCATGCATAATAATTATGCTGCCAGTGGGTTGTTGAACAATTGTTCGTTCTTTCCAGCTCCCAGTTGGATGGTTGGTGAAGAAACCTTTTCTTAAGGTTGAAGTCTAATTACCATTTTATGCATATTTCACAATCCAACTTGGCCACTTAAATGCACTTTCGGGCCATGTAGACCTTGGGCGTTTGTGTTTACTGTGTTTATAATGTGAGCATCCATGTGTGAAAAATAAAGGTATAAATATTTTTATATATTCTACCAGCAAGTTCCAACTATTTACTATACCTGTTCCATATTATGCTTATAAATCAATATGCAATTACCCTCAAACCAGGAATTTTATTTTAATGCTAGATTCTATATTTGACAAACTCAAGTGCAGATACAGCTAAGCAAATAGAACATGAACAGGCCTGTTTTTAATATGTTAACTCTGCATTTACTTCCGAAACACCATCAAAGTCACATTACACAGCAGTCAACTTAAAATTTATGGCAATATTTCTTTCATGATGATGAAAGAACACAAGCTTAATGTCATTTATTGTCTATTTCACAGACAAAGGAGCACCAGCATGCAATTCTACCCCTGAAACACATCTCATCAGGCTACCCATAGACTGTGTTCAACCCGGGACTGACTCCAAGTACTACAATGCTGGCCGCTGCCCTCACAACAAATGTGCTGGTTCCCTAGATTTTGATATGGGCTGCAGAGATGGAGCTGGATTCTGTTGTGGCGTTAAAAATATGGAAAGCAGAATTATTGACTGTGGTAGTTACAGCCTCCCCATCCGTGCTGTGATACAGTGCGGTTGTCAGAAATGTGTGCAGCCAACTGTGCTGGTTCGTGGTAGAGTAGTCACAGCTGACAATAATGAGCCTCTGCGTTTTGGGCACATCTACATTGGTAAAGAGAGAGTGGGTACCACTGGATACCAAGGAGGCTTCACGTTAAGAATCACCCCTGACACACAGAGATTAGTTGTAAATTTTGTTGACCCTAGTCAAAAGTTTATTGACACGCCCAAGGTGTTCATCTTTGACAAGAAAAGTGGATCTATTTACCATGATGTGAAAGTGATGAGAAAACAAACACCAATTGATATCAATGCAGGAGAGACCAATTTTATTGACCTTGGAGAAATTAAGGATGAAGACCCCATAGGGCAGTTGGTTATTCCTCCTAATTCTTTTCATAAGGACAATGGAGAAATCTACGAAGGAACTGTCAAAGCCAGTGTCACATTCATTGACCCAAGAAACATCACTACTGCAGCAGCTGCCCCTGGCGACCTTAACTTTGTGGATGATGAAGGTGACATGCTTCCTTTAAGGACCTATGGCATGTTCTCTGTAGACTTCAGAGATGAGTCCAACAAGGAGGTACTTGGAGCTGGCGCTGTCCAAGTCCTTCTTGACACACAGCACGTCAAAATGCAAGAGCACATACCCCAGATGAAACTGTGGTCTTTAAATCCGGACACAGGAGTCTGGGAAGAGGAGAGCGACTTTTCTTACAGCACAACAACTACTGGTGGTCATGGAAGGAGCAAGCGCGAGGAGCGCACATTCCTCATAGGCAACATGGAAATCAGAGAACGCAGACTTTTCAATTTAGACGTGCCTGAAAATAGACGCTGCTATGTCAAAGTTCGTGCCTACATGAGTGACAAGTTCCTACCTACTGAACAGTTGGAGGGTGTCGTGATTAGCCTGATAAACTTGGAGCCCAAGCCTGGTTATTCTTCTAATCCCAGGGCATGGGGCCGCTTTGACAGTGTCATAACAGGACCCAATGGAGCCTGTTTACCAGCTTTCTGTGATGCCCAGAGGCCTGATGCTTACACAGCTTATGTCACAGCAATGCTGGGTGGGGAGGAACTGGAGGCAGCTCCTTCCTCCCCAAAGATGAATCCAAACATAATTGGAGTCTCTCAACCTTATCTAGATAAAATAGACTACCAGCGTTCAGACCATGACGATCCAGCATTAAAGAAAACTGCCTTCAAAATCAACTTGGCAAAGCCTAACCAAAACAATTTTGATGAGACCAATGGGCCAATATATCCATATCAGAATTTAATAGCTTGTGAAAATGCCCCTGTTGATGCTAATCATTTCAGGTTTTTTAGAGTAGAAAAGGACAAGTATGAATACAATGTTGTTCCCTTTGAGGAGAATGATTTGACGACCTGGACAGGAGATTACCTCTCCTGGTGGCCTAACCCCCAAGAGTTTAGAGCATGCTTCATCAAGATCAAAATTCTTGGACAGAAAGAAGTCATGGTCAGGTCAAGGAATCTGGGAGGAACACACAGAGAGACAAAGGGCCAGCTTTATGGAATCAGAGACATTCGCAGCACTCGGGATATGCGAGAGTCCAATACCTCAGCAGCATGTGTTGAGTTCAAATGCAGTGGCATGTTATTTGACCAAGCTGAGGTGGACCGGTCCCTCATATCAATCCTTCCACAAGGTAACTGCCGCAGGATCAACACCAACAACCTCCTACAAGAGTATCTCATTAAACATCCACCAGTGGCTCAAAACAATGAGTCTCATGCCTTCACCATGTTAGCACCCGTTGACCCTTTGGGACACAACTATGGTATTTACACAGTCACAGACCAGAACCCTAGAGTGGCCAAAGAGATCGCTATTGGGCGCTGCTTCGATGGCACCTCAGATGGTTTCTCCAGAGAGATGAAGTCAGACTCTGGTGTTGCACTGACCTTCAGTTGTCCAGAGAGAAAAATCAACAGGGAAAGTCTTTTCCAGCGTCTGCAGACCAACCCAGGTCAAACTTTGTCTCAGATGGCGAGGGACATGAGAGAGTTAGATGGTCTGCAGGTGAGGAGATCATCCACCCAGGTAGTGGCTTATCCTTCAGAGCAACGGGGTAGGACCCAGAATCGCAGAGTCACCTCAACCACCAGGAGAAGAGTATCTACACGCATTCAGTAATGCCAACAGAAGTGATAAAAAGTAGGTTGAAATAATATAATTTGATCAGTGTTTACACTAGCAATCACATCAAAATGACATATCTATAATAATCTTTTCTTTACATTGCTAGGTCTTCAGTTGAGAGTCATATGATGGCATCAAGTTCAGAAGATTGTCTGTCTGCTGATGAGTGTGAATTCCCCCTTTACTATGAAAATCACAAACCTGAGACAGACAGCAATTTAGAAAACTCATTAGGTCTGATGTTTACTTGAAGAATTTGTTATATTAATTTCTCCCATCAGTAGTAAAAGACAAGTATCATTTGTCTTTATGTAACTTGGTGACTGGCTTTTATTGACTGTGCTCTCATTTTATGATTGAATACACTAAATTGAGGGTTGAAATTAGAACTTTTATAGAGCTAATCTGTGGCATTCCACTTCCATAGTGGGTGTTTTTGCTGACATGTCTCGATGCTTGACCCGAAACCAGAAATTTAAAAACTATAAATACCATGGTAGACCCCAAACACTTGGTAATTGGCCATAGCTTTCCACTGAACTCATGCTTTTCCTCAAGATCAGAGAGAAACCAACATGAGGTCCTTGTTGTCTGAAGCAGACACTGAGCCCTTTTTATACAAACTCAGAAACTCTCCATGAAGTGGAGGAACATGCAAAAGAGACAGTGGGGTGAAGCATGCCACCCAGTGAACAGAGAATGTTTTCAGCCATGCTTCTCAGTGTTTTTCATTAGTGAACCATATTGCCAACTGTGATTCAGACAGACGTTCTTCCACACTTACTTAAAATGTGGAAGACTGAGGTTGTCGTCAAGACAAGCAAGGACCTTACTTGTAGCCGGCACTTCAAAATAAAGATAATTGTTTTTGGAAGCATGACGTAATTTCCTTTCCCCCCTCTGCACATTCCACATTAGAACATCACCAAACAAAGTGTTACTTATAATAATCTATTCCTCAATACTTTCATTCTCAACAAGAAGCTCTTTCAGGGTCTAAATGAACTTTGTTTTTGTTCTAGGGCAAAGTGTTTATGAGCTGCCTTTATATTTTGAAGTGCAATAAATATCATTAAACTTGAGAATTAATAAAATTCAGCATGTTTCAAACTATAACAGTTCATGAAAAGTGCTGCTGGTGAATTAAATAACAAGTTTTTCATGTTGCATGTTGTGTGGCTAAGGTATTTGTACCTTGCACAAGAATCTTGTTGTTGATTTAGTTGTGTGATTTTCAGCCAATAACTGAAGTTGTGTTGTGCAACCTTTTGACTCTCTGAGTCACTGTTTTTTTTTTTTTTTTTCATTCTTTGTAGCATGAATCCGCTGATTTTACAATAATCTTTTTGGCTTCAGTTTGCAATCTTGTTAGTAGACTATAACGCCATATGGATATGGAAATAGACACATGAATTGACTATTTGGCTACTTTAACTGAACTCAGTAATAGGAATGGAGTTTACACAGTGATAAAATCTATTGTTTATCTGCAGTATGGGCTTTTGCAGACCTATGGGAGAAACCCTTCGAGCTGAACTAATCCCAAAATGAATAAGGTGCACTATGGACCTTGGAGAAACCAGAAGAGGCTGACAAGTAAATATAAGCCTGCTGCTAATTAGAAAATAAATTACATATTCTCTTGAGGACTGTAAAAACAGTTTGACTTTCACAAACAACCAAACTGAACTCAAGCAATCAGCAATAAATTGGGCACAAGAGTATTATGGACACATATTTCCTTTGAAATTGCTACCGAGCTCTCTGCACATTTAACATTTGAAGATGTCTTTTTTTTAAAAATCTCAGTTCATTTGTGCTGTTATATTTTTAGTTCTGATGTGCAACAAATTTATCATTTAATATGCTGTAAATGGTATCATTTCAAACTTGTAAATCTTTCTATGTGGAGCACATAGCAGCACTCCAAACAGAGATCTATAGAGTGGCAGCCTGTGCAAACTTCAGCAATATCATTGACCTCTCTAATCACAGGCCTGTGGGCTGTGTGTGAACGAACAGTTCAGATGTCGAGTTGGAAACAAACATGTCCCAGCAGCAGATACAGCATCCACCCCATAAGAAAGATGATGATTGAATCCAGGTGTAGGAAGAGATAAGTCCTATAAAATGCAATAGTTTGTGAGGTCAGCTGAAGAGGCCAAACAGATGTAGAGCAACTAAAGGAAATGTTAGACCAAAGACATCAGAAGGAAGAGAAGCAAGATTATCTAGTGATGGGTTTAATCATTTCTGGGTACGGTTTGAAAAAGAAAAAAGGGAAGGGAAAATATTAGTGGTCTTTGGCCTCATAGCCCATCACTTACAGAATCTTGAGCTTTGAAAGTGGTTGCACATGGAAGAATGCAGATTTTCTTCAGGGAATGCTTTGACAGGAGAATTGGCTTATTCATGAGAAGAAGTTATCAGGAGAGTTTGAAGGACAAGGTAACAATAATAGCCTGAGTAAACCATTATGTAAGGCTTTGCATGGAAAAATAAGCTGTGCTCTCCAAACAGCCACTTTGTCTTTAGGGAACTTCAAAGGAGATTAAAGAACCTCTGCAATGTTTGGTTTAATCGCTCAAGAAAAAAAGTTTCCAGATACTTTAAAATCAAATAAAGACAGTTTGAGCCTGAAACCAACAGATAAAAGAAGATGAAAATATTCCTTTTTTAATTAAAAGAAACTTGACTCGTTGGCAGTAGTAGTGGCAAGACTTTTACTTTATTTAGTGTCAGAATCATGAATATGATTTATGCATTTGTGTTTCAAACTCCTAAATAAATTGTTTGACATTTGGAGTTAGCTGGGTACTGGCTGTATTTTTTTAATGAACCCACCAATGTAAGGGTATCATCACTATTCTCATCTCCAAACTCTGGCAAGGAGGAGAATGAGCGTTTTTCCCAAAACAGGGAACTAATGTCTAAAGCATACTATTGGTATAGTCACAGCTTTGCAGAATTCTTGAATGGTTGAAAATTGGAGATTTTCAAGTGTATTTCAATCCATCTGGCAAAATTTGAGTTTTTTTGTGGCAACTGATATTAGAAAAAAAAGAATCTAAGGAGTGGATTTCTATTCAAAATACTTGACCTGAGTTTGCCTCTGTCACTGAAATGTTTCTGGCACACTCTGACTTTAAAGCGGAAAAGCACAAGTCTCTGAATCCACCAGAAACCATCTACAATTTATCAGAAACTTAAGCGTGAACAGACATGTCCATTTTCTCTTCTGTATAGTCCAGCAGGGTCTCAGGGAGATCATAATTTATTCACAAGACGGTCAACCTTACATCTTTCCACCACTTTCTGGAGGACATGGAGAGAGTTGCATACTTGCCACTGCACCCCAGGAAGCAATCCTGAGTAGTAAAAGAATTACATAAATCAGCTCTTGATAATAGTATGTAATGCTAACTATTGCATGGAGATGCTGAATGCTTTGTTTCTCTCTGAATTATGTCTTTATGTGTAAATTGTGTATTGTGTTAAATTTGGTATAAATGTACGAACGAACAAGTGTAAATAAATGATTTTGTGTAAACATTTTGTTTGATGTTGTCCTCTGAACTGTGTATATAAGTTTAACAAATGAACAGTTTGAAAATTGGAAAATGTTTATTTAACATGCATATATAGTTTTTAATAAATAAAATGCATAGATCTAGTTTTACTTTTCCCATCTTACAGCAATAAGCACAGTTTACAACAAACATGATACTGATGATACTAACTTACAACAGAGGGGTGAATTTAAATGCATCGGTGTATGCAGTCTCCAGAATGACTTTTAACTCTATTAACATGAAACCCAGATACATACATCAGAAATACAAAAGCATATAAAGTACATTTTAGGAAACATAACAAAATTCTGATGAGAATCCCAATTTTCCCAATGTACCTCAAGTGACTCAAAACATTCCTGCGGAATCTCAAACTGTTACTTTGACTTTTCTACTGACACAAAATAGCCATATCTCCACTTTGTTTGCCCATTACCCTTCAGGTTATGAAATGTAAGACAACACAGTGAGACGTCTGGTGCACATAACATTTTTAGCCAGTGGAATTATTATTGTAATAAAGTTGCACAACAGGGAGCACAGTAGGGAGGAAAACTGGAGTGTTGAGCCACACGGTCATTGACACCTTCGTGACGGGGTTCTGTGCGTCTGCCAAAAAACGAAGCTGACAGAAAATATAGTGAGTGACTGCTCTCACCACGAAGAAAAAACCCCCACACTGGCATCACTGCTCACACACACACACACGCACAACTAGGATAACACATTTTTCTTAAGTCAGTGGTGCATTTCAGGTCGTGAACCTTCCTCCGGCGCCTTACTAACCGTTCCTCGTAAATCCCACTGCGTCAGTAACAGACAAACCTGTCTGTGCACAAGACAGGAATGAAGAGAAATGCTGATGGAGACGTGTTAGCGGTAGAATTGCCACCAACTGTAACCACAGTGTCCTTGATGTGTTTTCTATTTGCTTAAACTCTAATTGGGTTAAAAAAAAAAGTTTTGCAAATAAATCCTGGAACAGAGTTTCTTCCGATGTGACATCGCTTCAAGGGCACAACTAAACAACTGTGCCTCTCAAGTCTGGAAAAATAGGAAATATAGTAAACCATGAAAGAAAGTGACACTTAGATGAAAATTGTGGGCTTCACTAAAGGAGACCTGTACGGGTTATTCGAAAATGCTAACACGCAAAATATGATGATTCTTTGCAATAAATCAAGACGATGGTGTTCAGTTTTTACTCATTTTTACTCGTTATTTTATCAATTTTAATTGCATTAAAAACTCATAGTGCTACATTTTGGATACTGTGATGACTCCTCTTGCCTCTGTGATTCGAAAACCAAACTGTCAGTCTGCTGACTTAGCATCTTGGTGCAATAACCGTTTTTTCAAGACTTGCAGTACAGCCAGTGGATATCCAGGTCAAGCCTTTATTTTCTGTTCTTGAAGATAAAGTTAACAAAGCAAATATAAAATTAAACTATCATCAGACAACAACTTGATAGTTTCAAGATTGCAGTTTGGTGAATGTGTTCCTGTTTTTGCTGCCCACATGGATTTTTTTATTTGCGTGTAACCGAAGCCTGCTCAAATGTGATTGGTCAACAGAACTCGGATTACAAGTGGAGTGTAAACAGAAAAAAATCTGTTCGGAGTTTTGGTAAATTATATTTGAATTATAAACAGCATTTGGAAGGATTTTCAGTTTCTACAAACAGATTTGTTTTTGCTTGTTAGTGCATATCAGTGCAACAAGGCGGAGAGGCTGAGAGCTTGAGAACTGAGATGAAAAATGGTGAGATCCACTGCAATTACTGGGTTTTGATCAACAATGAAATGGAAAGTGCAAATGGCTCAAATCTGAAGGCAAAAAAAGTTAAGTGCACACCAAATTTACTCTGCAATATTTCCACTAAAAATCACGATATTATCTTATAAAGGAAGAAAAAAATTACATGAAACTACATAAATCCACTACCTTTATCTTGCATCTATTGTGTTATCAAAAACAACAATAACCTGCTGATTCTGCAGGTTAAGTGGCTTTGCATGGTTCTCCATCTCGAATGCCAGCAGCAAGAAAAACGCAAAAAACTCTCCTGGATTTGGTCCTGAGAATACAGCAATCCAAGAGAAACAAAACTGAGAAAATGAGAGATAAGGCCTAGGAATGTTTTTGGACGGCTTGGGTTTGTGGAACAAGTCTCAAAACAAACTGCAGTAGGTTCATTACAGAAGTCTAACAAATGGACAGGAGGACGAAGCACCTGCTCTGAGGTAGATCAGCTTTTCCGATCTGGAGGAAAAGGCTGTAAGGACAGACGACTTCTGTGCTTCACATAAACATTTCCATCCTCCAGCTTGACTTCATACACTTGTTGCTGTAAAAAAGTGGAAAAAAAGAAACAGAAGTTAGAAGAAACACAACTCCCTAAGCTACTTTAGGAGCACTCTTCCAAGTCAAAAAACCTCTGCCTGTCACAACACACTGTTTGATGTTGTTTTGTTTAAGGTGTAACATTTGACATCAGTGACATAAAGTGATGTATATTTAAATCATATGTGGAAAATGATGAATACAAAAGAGGATAAAATGTCAAACTTGATTTTTTCATCGGAACAAAACAAAACAGAAGATCTCAAGCTGAAAATCACCTTAACTCCATCTGACGAGCTTTGATTTTTATGTCCTGTCTATCAAAAACACACCATCTGTCTAAGATTAAAGGATAATTGATGTGAATGCTTAAATCAGGTCTTAGTATCAGCTTTTAGTAAATGTAAAAAACCTGATATACATTTAGGTGCCTAAATTTTACTGCTCCCAGATGCAAGTTAAATAAAGTGATTAATCAACACTGCTTATAAAAAGCGTTTTTGGTGTAAAACTAAAGCAGCACAATCAGGACACACTTCATGACTGACCTGTAGTGATGTCCCTGACCTTCCAGTCCTGAGATCAAAGTTATAATCATGCCAGGGACAGAAGACCTGCAGGACTCCGTCAGCCTCCTCAATGTCCCCCTCACACAGAGGACCGCCTGGATTTCCACACGGGAAACTGTTAATAACCGTTTATTCTCATAACAATCCCTGCTGCCATTTTTATTCTAGAAAATCCGATGCTTTCATAACACTAAAACTTAAGACAGCAGGGGGCATGATGCTATTCCCCCTCTCAGCCTTCTCTTATTTTTAGTTAATCACCCACAGAGACATTTTCAATAGGCTGCATATAAAAACGCGACGTGAAGCGTTTGCAGTGTTAAACTTATGACTGCGCTCTACTCTCGCGTTTTAAAGGCCCTGCTAAAGCTAAATCTAAGCGGGTATGAATGTGTTTTTTGTTTTTGTTTTTTGTTTTTTACCGGAGTGTGAACAGCGAGCATCCATTGCAAAAAACTCCCCCTTCACATAGAAGAGGCAGACATCGGAATCATAGCCGAGAGAGGAGTGCATTAGACGGCAGCGCTTCTTGGAAAGCTCCGGGGCTGGGCCTATGAGTCTCCATGAAACGCCCCCCGTGTTTCCCTCTTCATCTCCGGAGCCAGAAGCCATAAAGAACGGCGAAATGACCTGTTTTTCTATTTTGCACTACTACAGGCCTCCCTTTTTCCGCCGGTGCAAATGGATTTGGCAGATCGCTCTGTGCAAATATTCCATATTAACCACCAGGCCGACTGGTACGACGCTCATCCGATCGGATTGAGCTGCTGCCATCCCCGCTGCAGCCTGCCAGCAAACCGCGGGACCGCGTCAAAAAAAGGAGACAGCACAGCGCACAAACACAGAGCTACATATGAATATGACTGTAGCCTAAATGATGAATGAGCAGAAAAGTTAGCCTAGGCTAATCTGCTAAAGGTGTGCAGGCTATCCGTTGGAACTGCAGATGCTCTAAAAATAACAGCAGCAGCAGCTATTGGAGTTTAAAATGCAGATGCAGAAATCCATCACAAATGCATCTGTTGCATTATGAATGGGCGGAGATCAGAACCTTAATGCTCTTTGATTACAGTCTGTAACATCAGGTCGCTCTTTTTTTAGTCTTTTATATTCAAACAATGCACACACAAAGAAAAAAAACATTCCCATTATGGAAGCTTTCTTGGTGGCCCGTTGAGTTTATTGGAAAACTTAAATATAGCCCACCAAGTATTGGACATCTTCCAAAGGAGTGTGCTAAATGTGGAACATTAGTTTTTATGTACTGTGCAAATAGTTCGGAATAATTTCTGTTATTTGGTACAAAGCAGGTTATTGTTCCTTCACTGCACATTCCATACTGTGCTCCAGACAGGTATTTCTACTGATTATTTTCAGGTTAACGTTTTCCACGGTGCAATTTTCTTAACTGTAATGTCAGTTCTGTGATCTTGCGTCAGCAGATAAAGAACATATACAATTCAACCAAATAAAGACATTAAAAAAACATATAGAACAACTTTGGTCTGTCAGTTTAACCACACTGACGACCATCGTGTGAATCTACATCAGCCATCTGTCTTTGATCAAAGATCAAGGGCTCATGATTAACACTATGTACAAAGCTGACCTTTAGAGTAGTACCAAATTTGAGGTTTCTGTGATCTACAAATTTGTTCAAATGGTAATGTGCAAAAAGCAAAAACGCACACATTAAATGATAACCTGCATTTCTTTAACTATTATTCAAATTGTTGCAATCACTTTATTGAGCCAGTAATTATGCAGGTGGTAGCTTTGCCTTTAAGTAATGTGCCGTAGTGTCTAGACTGGAGTGATGCAAAACAGAGGCCACTTGTTCTGAATCGTGATTTTGCGAAACTGACTCATGTAAGTGCGCAACACGAGTGAAAGGCAGAATAGCAATACTGTGAAAATGTGTCAGGGACAGGAAGAACTAATGGAACTGCATCTTGTCAAGAGTAGGTGCTCTACAAATGTAGATGGAAAGCAAGGGCGAGCCAATGCAAAGAAATTTGAGCTAAACTGTGTATGGAATGTGCCTAAAGTCACGATTCACCTCATTCTCCTTGCAGTTTAATATTTAAAAATATTACCAGCTGCCATTTATGAACAACTGTCAGTGTTCCTTCAGCGGAGTCATATCACTAGTTAGATTTTGTGTGCAGTCGTACTGAAAGATAAAGTTTGAGATTCCTTGTCAAGCAAGCTTTCTGCCTCCTTGCTCCTAAGAAATTGCTGCGTTGTCCTCTAGATTACTGTAAAATCTGTACCTTTAATATATACCTGGACCAACTGTGTATCTGCAGTGCAAATAAAAAAATATCTCAGACATGTTTACACTGAATATTAGAAAGAGCAGTTGCGACCAGCAACTGCTGCTGCTATTAGAACACACCTGTCACTCAAAGTAGAGACATTTCAAGCCTTAATAAAGTTTAAATTATTAAATTATGTATATATAAACAAAAATGAAACATCTGTATAATTATTATAAAGTGGGAAATGAGCCACTGAGAACAAATTCTTTGTGTGTGTGTGTTTGTGAAAGCTGTAAATTTCACACTTTAACATAGGATCCTGTAGGCTTTTACCATAGCCATTACAAAAGATAGACATAGCTTCTTGATTAAGGAAATGAAGTCAGTGTGCCTTAAAAACCTGAATCCTATCTGGAGGCCACCAGATGGCGATAGTTATGGTTGCAAAAAACTTAAGCTCCTACAGAAGACTGTGGAAAAATGGCTTTCGCTATTGACCTGTAAACACTTTCCTGGTGCGTTTATGGGTTTAATCAGTCATTTTTTGTCATAGTGAATACAAAAAAATTCTGTTTATTTTGTAAATCAGGGTCAATTATTTTCAAAAAGGAGAATTATCCAGGGAATACTCACTGGCTAGAGACTTATTGTTTGACTAAGGATTGACAACACATTAGCCAGTACGCGAGCACTTTCACAATCAGACCTTCCGCTCCTCATTGCATCTGTTTTTTTTTGTTTTTTTTAACTGAGCACCGTCACCAAGATGTCAGCATTACAGAGGAACGTAGTCGGTAAATCACTAAATTGCGCTCCATCCAGCACAGTGCTATATACGCACTATATATTGCCAACCAAGCTTAATTGCACTGTGTGAGTGGTGGTAGCTTCTACACTTTGTTTACTTCTACCTCTCTCTACACAACTGCTTGCCTATCCACAAGATGTTAGGTCAATGTTACCTCTGCTTCACAATGCGTTTTGTTTTTCTGTGCAACACAGCCAAATCTTTTATACTGTCTGTTGGTTTTTTTTGCCTTCTTTTGGAACCAGCCTTTATTTGCCGTTCAAAGAACTGTAGATTTTTGGCACTTCTTAATGAATTAAATTCTTTTTTCATTGCCACTTTATGTTTAAAAGTGTATTATAGCACTAAATGACATCTCTGTTTCTTTTTGTGACAGAATAGAATCATCCAGACACTCCACTACAGTGCACCACCTTTGCATGTGCTCCTCAGGAAGATTTTAAAGAACTATAACAGTTCTGACCGCTCATCCATTGTTTCTGCAGATGTCTGTATTCATGAGCGTGACTGAGTATAATCTCCACCTTACTCTGCCATTGGCAACAGCCATTTTTTTCCAGTGGTGTTTGCAGGAACATTTAAAACAACAAGGGTGCAATATTATATGGCAAAGGTAGCATTTATATATATATAAAAAAGAGATTATTACCATTATAAGCCATTCTGTACAACTTTCTAGCTGTGAACTTTAAAAACTTTGTAAATAGATAGATTACACGTGAGGGAAGAGATGGGATAATTCTCATAAGTCTTCACAGTCTGAAATAAAATGGATGGAGAGTGTTCTTTGATTCTCTTTTCTCAATATCACTCGCACAGACATTTGGTTTTCCCTTCTCTGCAAATTAAACTATAATTTAGACAAATGCAATATTTGTGTGCCATGTTTAAACTACAACTCACTGAGGAAGTAGGATATCACAGTCTATGATACTCTGTTATTCAGTCTGGTAGAAGACCAATTTATCTAAGCATGACTAATTAATCACTTCCACATGAAAACTACTGAACATGAAAAATTAAAACAGCATCACAGCTACAAGTTAATTTAACTTCAGGGATTGTTTAACAGTGAATCATAGCAGCATTTGTCTGGAAATACCCAGCTTAAAACAAATAAACCTAAACCCAACATTAAAACACAGCTGGAAATAATTTGCTATGCTGATTACAGGTAGACTCGAGTTGTGCAGCCTCCACCTCATACAGCAGGGTTAGATTGGAAAATGACCAAAGGTGTTTATTTTCAACAGTGCTTCCAAGAATTACTTATTAAAAGGTTGGATTCCTAAGGTTATGTAATAGGTGGCAGAGGATTTCAGCCAAAAAAAGCTATACAGTGAAGCGGGCAGTGTGCAGGTTTCAGGTGGCACTAACAAACTGACAGTCATAACCAACAGCTCCGCTTTGGTATGGTGAAAGGTGACAAAACATGCTGCGCTTATGTGGGGAATAAATTAAATAAGCTCAAGTGATTTGAGTTTTTGGAGAGTAAAAAAATAACAATTATAGAAATGAAAATGATGTATTGTGGAAAGTCTGAATCAGTAGGCTGGATGGGCTTAATAAACAAAGCTGCAGACAGTGAGAAACAGGCCAAAATGATCGCAGGAGCATTCCACTGTCTATAAATTTCTTTGACTTCTCATTGCAGCACTTCGACCACTGGACAGTTTAACTATTTGCTTGAGGCAACATTCAGTGTGGAGAAGGTCTGGCTCAGATGGGATACTAGACTCAGAGTGGAGCCAGACCTCATCCATCATTAGCTTCATCTTGTCCACAACCCAGCACCCACCCTAGTCTAGTAACTCATCCGCCAAGGATGGATGGAAGACCAGCTCTCCAGCCAAGATGGTTTTCATTAGCTAAGCAAATGCTTAGCCCAAACTTAAAACACCACTCCCTGCTTTCTCTGCTCCTTATTTTAATAGAGCTTGTCATTTAAGTGTGCCTAAAGTGAGAACAGTGTCATTTCCTATAAAAAAAAAAAACTCCTCAAATTTACAGTATAGCTTTTTTGTTTGTGATATCCCCTATAACTGTGCAACATTCAAATGCAAATCCAGACTCAGCTCTGATCGTTAGTGGACAGGCAACTGAAACCACAGCTGACGCTTCAGCCAAGTATCAGTCTCTGACTCACAAACCTGCATTTCATCCTGTGCTGTCCCATTTTTAATGAGGTATTTTGAGCCTCTTTGCTTGCTTGCTGTTAATTAGATGAGAAGGTTAATGCTGCTCTCATATGTGTAATTTAAATATGAATCTACGACCAGCAAGTTAGCTTAGTACAAAGGAAATGGGAAAATGAGCCAGGCTGGCTTGGTCTGGAGATATTTCCTCCAGACTACACTTGAGCTGGGGTGCATGCAGCTGAAGTTGTGGCTTGATTGACAACAAGCAGGTGACAACAAAATAGTACAAAGTCACTGCTGGTCAAAAAAAAAAGTCTGTCACATGATCTAAATAAATTCAAAGCATGTTGGAGAATATTGTTAGTTTCAGAGTAAGCGAGGCTAACAGTTAAGCCTGTGTCCAGTCTTTAACTTTTTATGTTTATAGTTTTCATATTTACAGTCTTTTAATTCATTATTTGTTTATTAATTTAGCCCTTGCATAATTTACAAACAGTCAGTCACTGCTTCAGACTGATGATTGAATTAGAATTGGACTTTGTCTAAAAATTAAAGGCCCAAAATGATTCAAACACCAAGAAAGACAGAGCAAGAGAGCTCTGATCAGGGTGTAGCACAGTCTTAAGTCCAACAACAGTAAATAAAAAGAAAACAGTCTAAATGGTATTTGGAATGAAGCCACTCAAATCCTGAAGTTAAAGCAGTTGGATATCAGATTCTTTTTCAAGAAGGAAATCCTCAGCTTGAGGGTTGTGATGAAGGCAGCTCTGAACTCTCTGCTCCGGATTTCATAAAGGTTTGATGATGTTTGAATCAGGTTACACATTCTTGTTCTTAATAGTGTTCATGAGACTGGTCTTTGATTTGTTTAACAGTCATTATGGGTGCATCAGGGTCTTGGAAAACAGGATCATAGTCAGGGAAAAGTATTTTTTGCTGCACCTGGATTGGTTAAATAGTCTCATTCTTTGGCTGTTGTATGACCATGTAGAGCCATAATCAGATTTAATGACACGAGATGGCTGCTCACACCATTACAGATTTACAATATTAAACTGCTGGCGGCAGCTGATGCAGACTAAAGGCATCATTTGGTTTTACCCAAACATAAAGCTGCATGAGGAAAGGAAAATGGGTGAAAGGCAAGTTAAGTCATCAGACCAAATTTTGGTCTGAATTGTGGAAACTTACAGAAAACAGGACAATGAACAGGCTCTCTGTTACAACAACCCACCCACACACACACACAACCCCGTTCAGCTATCTTAGTGAGGACCCTCATTGACATAATGGTTTCCCTAGCCCCTTACCCTAACCCTAACCATTAAAAATGAATGCCTAACCCTAACCCTTACCCTAAACCTAACCATAACCTAATTGTAACCCTGACACTAAAACCACATTTTGAGCCTCAAAAATGCCTTTAAATGCCTTCAAAAATGTGAGGACCGGGTTGTGTGTCCTCACAAGTGACTGCTGGTTCTCACAAGTATAGTAGAATGCAGATTTCGGTCCTCACAAAGATAGCTAGACAGGAACACACACACACACACACACACACACACACACACACACACACACACACAAAGGATGTGCACTAGATAGATTCAAATTGAAAGCTTTATCTGAATTACTGATCTTTTAAGGTATGAAGTATTCATCATGTCAGTGATACCATTGGTGCAGAAAAGTAAAAAGCAGTTTTTGTATAAAGAAAAGCGTGCTTTTTATTTTCAGGAGATAACTATAACCAGATCATAGATCACAGATCTTAAATAACAGTCACACAATATAATAGAGAGAGAGAGGGAGAGAAAGCGTCAAACCGATTTCCAAATGGCATTACTTCATCAAGTGTGCCTTATTTAACATCCAAAAAATCTTACAATGTTTTCTCCAACCGGTTTGCAGAGGAAAGACATCATTTAATTGTACTCGTGAGACAAAAAGAGCATGACTTCGAGATGCTGAGTCACTCTCTGTAAAGTCTGTGCCCCCTACCCCCCACCTTCACCTCCTTACGTGTCTGCAGGAGAGATCAGACTGTGCTACATTCCTTCCTTCATGTCCTCAGTCCTGATTATATCCAGACACAATACATCTTGTTCTTCAAGGCTCCCAGCTTAGCACACAGCACACAGACTGTTTGAGGATGTAATGTCTGAAGAGGGCAGGCAGCAGTTCACCATCTGAAAATGTAGACATGTAGTTGTCATGGGGGTGCCTCTGTGATGATGATTTTACAGTGCACCATATGGTTTATGTTGAATTGTGTTGACATATTTTGCTGATTGGAGAAAATAAAATCAGCTATACTTTGTATAGTTTTAGCCAGTGCTGACTTTAATCAGTTTTCTGGCTGTGTACCAGAATATGGAAAATGCACATAAATCAATGATACTATGATTAGCAACCTGCAATATGAGATTATGAGGACTCTACTGACATAAATTTCACCTTAATTAATGGGCTGAAAGTCAAATCATCAGGCGTATTAAACTTTTGCACAGCACCCAGTATATAATGAATAAAATCAATCTTCAACCAATTGATTAAAAGACAGGTAAAGATTGTGTCTGTGATGGATGAATGAACAAATGTTAGCATCATATGCCAGAAGGAAATATCAGATGATCATTAAAGTCATCAGGATTCGTCCACTGAAAACCCACGAATGTCTGTAATAAATAGAAAGCGATATTTCTGTCCAGGCTAAAAGTGCTGTAAAACAGCATACCATTTGTCACCATCCCAAGTGGTATGCTGTTGGCCTAGGGCAGGGGTTGGGAACTCCAGGCCTCAAGGGCCGGTGTCCTGCAGGTTTTAGATATCATCCTGGGTCAACACACCTGAATCAAATGATTAGTTCATTACCAGGCCTCTGGAGAACTTCAAGACATGCTGAGGAGGTAATTTAGCCATTTAACAACAAATTTCCCATGTGTGGGACTAATAAAGCTGATCTTATCTTATCTTAAATG